>NW_026644616.1:630240-795440 GCF_030020395.1 Manis pentadactyla
ACAACAGCCCAATAAGTATTTCTTTTCCGAAAAACACCATTTTACCTTATTCATTGATGAACATTTAGACAAAAAAAATAAAACAAAAATCTCCTATAATTCCAGTGAACAGAAATAACATTGTTAATACATTAGGATAACCTACCATGCATATACATGCATGTTATATATAATAACATTTGTATAAATATACATATTATTGGTTCTTGGTAGCTGGTTTGAGGATATTAATATAAAGACACTGAGTACATGCAAATGAATGATCAACTCAGCATCTCTCCCTTCTTTGCTACTAACACCATATCAGGCCAGGGCAAAACATGGATATGAATTGCCTTCTCCTGCACAGCTTTCCCTGCTTCACAAGTGTGAACACTTATCTACCAGGCTTGGAAACTCAATACCCTTCTGGTAAAAGTCATCACTACAAAGAGAGTAAGAATAAAGAACAAATCCAAAAAAAAAGGAAGGCGTAGGCTTAGGGAACACTATTCTTCCTCTAAAACTCTCAATCAGGATGTTAAGCACTCATAACACATTTCTGTCAAACTACTGTGAAACTTGGCACTTCCAAGCCGTGTTCTGCTCACAGTCATATGCTCCCGCACCCTGTCTGTTTTCAGCTTCACGGGAGTGACATCTGTACCTCCAGATATTCATGTTTTATCAGGCCCTTCTCAGCCATTTTGATCAGGATACATGTACATAAATTATATCATAAATTTCTTTACCCTTCATATACTATATCAAATAAGAAAAACCATCAAATTTATACAGAGCTGTATTAAGCCTAGGAAATACAACTTGAGATTCAACAAACTATTCATAAGGATGTGCTATTATTCTTAATCCCTCGATTAATACGAGCTAGCACTACTGTACAGATTTATGAGAGACCATATGCTCTTTAATTATCATCACCTCCCCCAGTTGCATTGGTGTACCTGCTGCTGCTGTGGCTCCTGATCTGCAGTCCCTGCCTCAGTAGGACCTCATCATCACTTTTCAGCTGGACACCTTGACAAACAGTCAACCCCAACAATGTCTCCTAAGAGTTACTAAGATAAAATAAAGGGAAAAGGAAATAACTAGCATGCTGGGGAGAGCACTGGGAAGAGGGGACATACCCTGGCAATGATGTACCTTATCTTCTCAGGTTCAGATTAGCTGGGATGTTTTTAAATAGTAGATTGTTGATGTTCAGCCCAACTATAGCTGTTGAAAACGGAACTAATGAGGAGTCTTTCTCTCTTGAAACAAATGGGAATGCAGGGAGGATACAAACACTAACAACTCATGCCTTGCTGATTTAAAATCTTTCTGGACTGCACAGTCAGAAGAGACATAATTCATGGGACTTGGATTAATTTTTTAAAGATTTACATTACAATTTTCAATGAAGTTCTAGTTAATTAAGTATCTCTCTACATCACAAAGGAACAGTTCTTATAAATTGTTTCCCCCCTTTATTAAGATTTAATGTTCTTAAGGTCACATATCCCTTTCCTCCAGTAGATGCAAGAGACAGATTTATCAAGACATCTGCCATGAAATACTGTAGGCTTGATTAAAAGATGGCAAGATTTATCAGAAAGAAAACTGGCTTATGAATTGAGAGCCAGACACTGGAAAAGTCCCCTAACCTTACAGGTTTTCTTTTGTGTTAGGAAGGGCTTGAGCTAGATGATTCTTGAGGCTCTCCCATCCCAAAATTTGTGACACTAATTCTATTAGTATTGATTTCAAAAGATTTACAATCATGTGTGTTTTAGTCATACAGCTATGGAGGGAATTTGATGGGTATTTTTAGTGCTATTTTACATTGACAGAAATTAAGATCTCAAAAATCCATTTATTTACCAAATATATTGCAATAAGAACCAATTTGAGTTAGTCTCTTGCTTTGGAAAATGTATTAATTCCCAAACATTTCTTTAAAAATCTTTCCAAAGTAAAGATTTCAGAATCTATTTGCAGAAAACATAGAGCCTAGAATAGTTCAAAAAATCTAGAGGATGAAGAATGACAGAGTTGTATGGCTTGCTATCAGAGTTCAAGATTTGTTTGAAAGATAACTAAGACAGTGAGGGGTCAGCCCATGGACAGACAATGAACCAAAAGACAGGATGGAGAGTCAAGAGACAAACCCACCCAGGTACAGTCACCTGATTTATAATAAAGGTGCTACCGCAAACCGGTGGGGACAGGATAGTCTTTTCAATAAATGGGAAAAAGTGAACATTGAGTGCTACCCCACACCATGCACAAAAATTAATTTGCAATGGATCAGAGACCTAAATGTGAAAGGTATACAGTAAGTTTTCTGGAAGAAAATATAGGAGAGTATCTTCCATATCTGGAGATAGGCAAATATTTCTTAAACTGGAAAAGGAAAAGAATTGACATAAGGAAAAATGAAAACAAATTGCTTTGCATGAAATTTTAAACTTCTATTCTCTTAAAGATATCCTTAAAATATGAAAAAGCAAGCCACAGACTGGAAAAAATGATTGCAATAGACATATCCAACAAATGACTCATATTTACTATAAGGAACTATAAATCAACAAGAAAAAGACAACCTAATTTTTTTTTTAATGGGAAAACACTTTCTCAGGCACTTCACGAAGGTTGAGTATATAAGCATTAATAAAAAAACCCTCAGCATACTCAGTCAGTTGAGAAATGCAAATTAAAACCGCAGTGAAATATTACCATACTTCATCCAAAGTGTTGAAAAATAAAAAAGATTTACACCTGTAATACCAAATATTAATGACAATGAGGAATTCTCTTATCTTGCTGATGGAAGTGTAAACTGGAGTGACCCTTTGGGAAACTTCTGGTCCATCTGGTAAATCTAAAAATGAGTTTATCTGATGACCCAGCAATCCTACACTGGGACTATGTCCACCAAAACATTTACAACAATGTTCATAGCAGCATTATTTATAATAGTTAAAACCTGGAAGCATTCTAAATCTCCATCAACAAGAGAATAATTAAATAGTAATACATTCATAAATAAAAAGATCAAACTTCTCTACTCTACAACATGACTAAAGTCTCACTGAAATAATGATGAGCAGAAAATCCTGACACAAAACAGTGTATCTTGTATGATTAAACTTACCTGAAGTTCAAATAGGCAAAACTAAGGCATGGTGGTAAAGGACAGAACAGTGGTTACATCTAGGCTGGGGGTAGGAATGGGGGCTGAGAGGGGGTGGAAATCTGGAGATCTGGGTGGTGCTAACACAGATGTGTGTGTGTATGTATATATATACAAAATGGAACTCTTATGATTTGTACATTATTATTTGTAAGTTACATCTCAATAGAAAAGAAAATGTATGTATATACATATATGTGTGTGTATATGTATGTATGTGTGTGTCCATCTTCCAGGAAACAGAAGTGAGATTATATTCTATTGATGTCATAATTTTTATTCTTTATTTTTAGTAAGTTACAAACATTTTCCTGAATGTGAATTAGAAATCTTTACTTCATGAGAAAAATAATAAAAGAGATTCTTCCATAGACGGACATATTCTTCCTTGGACAGATTTGTCTTTTCAAATGCAGTATGGCCTCTCTCATTTAGGCTTCCCAAGAAGTGATGGGGCACAGGGGAACTTGTTCTAGGTAGGCAAGTACAGGCAGGTGTATGCAGAAATGTGCACCATTATGGGTAAAGTGAGCAATGCGCTTGCAGAAATGCAACCATACAACCAGTGAGACTAGCAGTCAGTTTGAGATGGCTTTTTCGTTCTGTGAACTTAAGTGAACATGTGGATGAATTAAAAAGGACTAGATCTAAAGCTGTCCCTGCCACTCTCCAAAACAGAGGAGAGACCCACCAGCAAGCAGAGGCGTAGTGAGGTCCACGGTCCTGAAGCTCTAGATTCAGAAGAAACTGACCTTGCCATTTCCTTTTTCTTTATTTCTTTTTAGCAGCCTTTAAAAAATGTACACTTCGCAACCTCAGTGTTCCCTTCCAAATGACTCGGGTGAACACCAAAACTGGTAAGAAAATGCTCCCAAGTCCCAGCTTTCCTTTTCCTAGACCGATGGGCAGAGTTTTCCCATAGAGAATGAGATTACTCATGTCTAGTCTTCATCTCTGTCTACAGTATGAGGTCTCATCTATAGCATCCCCTCACACTCATGTGTTGTGATCTGATATAAAATGATTCACAAGAAATGTATTGCTTATAAACAAAGAAACAAAGCTGTTTTTTAAGATAGTAGAATAGATTTAAGTATTACAATTTCCATTTTAATGTTGGAAAAAAATGGCAATTGATAGGTTAATGACTTGCCCTAGGGCACAAAAACTGGAAAGAACTACTTTTTAACCTGAACTACCTCTTAGCAAGGGTGTATTGTCCATGGAGCATACCCATGCCATGAGACTGCTGGCTCACATGTGACATACATCAGATAGTCAAAGTCTCAAGGTCTCAAGGTCTTATTTCCAAGAGTAGGTAAATTCATTCCCTTGTCACTATACTCAACAAGCCATTTTTTTCTAGAAAAAAATGATATTACATCTTCATTAGTTTTTCTATCCCTGTCATTGACATTTTAAATGAGACAAAAGATAACGATTCAACATGTGTTTAACCTGTTCAGCCACCTAGATTCAAACCAAAAATGAATGTCATCCAGTTTCCCAGTACTGGCTGGCTAACCCTAGCCATTGTCTGCTGTCAGCCATTTTTAACTTGGAGATTGCAATCACACAGTGAGATGTGGTGGTCACACATCTTAGGAAGTACAAATTCTCAGGCAATGGAAATTACCTGACAGGACTTCTGGCTTAGAAAAGTGACATCAAAGGTCTATAGAAGTAAAAATGTCTACAAGTCTGTGATATATAAGAATATTATGCTTTTTATAATGTTCTAAAGACACATGAAAATGAACATGTAGTCACTCCAATATTGCCTATACCATTTTTTAGTGTTTTTTGTTTAGTATTTTCTTGTTGAGAACTTAAACATTCCTTTGTAAGAAATTTACTTTGTGTCACAGCCAATAGGTGGGAAATTACAACAAAAAGTTTAAATATGACAATTCACTTACTGATTGAGCAAAGTAACACCTAAATCTGAATAGAAGCATTTATTTTAAATGGATACAAAGTACCATGTAATGTATTTATTTATGTAATGTAAGCTGGTTAATTTAGCCAAAGCTATGTGTCATTGGAACAAAGATAACGCTATTTTCTGAGGTTTGTTGATTTCCCTCACTACAAATATTTGTTAAATTAAATCTAGAACTTCATGAACCTTGTTAACTCAGAGATATAAACCCTCAGAGCATAAGACTTAAAAATAGAACTGGAAGATGACCCAATCCAATTCCCTCATTTTATACATGAAAAACATGAGGTCAGTTTCACCTAACTCCCAGTCCCAAAGTCTTCTATTATGAATATACTCTAACCAATCCAGAAACCATCCCTGTTTGATTTGTTACTAGATTGACCCAGATAAATACTAGTTTAAGTAAATAAAATTCTTTGTAAGTGTCAATGTGTAGGTGTAAATAAAGGAAGTTCTATCATACTTACATCCTTTTTAAGACCAAAGTCTGAGCTCCTCAACTTGTTTCTAATGACAATGGAAATTGTTACTGACAACTCTGAGGAAACTGGAAAATGAAAATGAAAACATATACACAAGTCTAACAACATCTTAGAATGCCCACTAGACGTTGTCAGGGAATCATGCCGACCTGCTTCCAAGTTGACAACAATACCTCCATTTTTGTCATTTCTGAGAGTGAAAAGCCTTGGCTCTAGAACTAAGTGTAACCTCTTACCTGTGTGACCCTAAGCAAGTTCTCTGTCCCTCAGTTTCCTCACCTGTTAAATGGAGATAATAGGTAACTGTATACAGTAAATACATGCAAAACATATTGAACGGCACCCAGGGACATACATTTTGGTGGTTATCATTATCACTGTGTTGATGATCAGATTATGATGATTAAACATTGTTGCACGTGTAAAAAAGTCACAGGAGACTGGATTAAAAACGGTGGTGTGAGAGGAAAGGCAGAGGCTTCCTCCTAAAACTGGATACAATTAGAAAATTTAATTGGTGCAACAAATCCTGAGAGAGCAACAGGAAAGAGGATGGCGTCAGACTGCACACACCTGGAGAAAACAGCAGACCTCACCGAACGGGGTAATGTACCAGAGCTGTGGCTCCGTGGGACCTGAGCCCTTCCCCCACCACAGCTTACTGGCAGGAGGAAGAGAAATGGAGCAGGGAGGGAGTGGAAGGCTTGGGACTGCTGAATACCTAGCTCCAGAGATCTGCTCTGGGAGCACAAACCTACATTTCATTGTACTTTCATGAGACTCGTGTGACTACCGGGTTATAAAGTTAATACAGGTGGAGTTCCTGGGGACACTGGGATTCCGGCCGCTTGTGGAAAGCAGGGATCCATATCCAGCTGCTCTGGGACAAAAACATATACCTGTGTGACCGGCACACTGGCTCAGGCAGGGGAGACAGGCACAGCACCCAGGAGGCAGGGAACAGCTCTTACCTACCCCCAGCCACCAGTACCGATCCCCTGCGACCCCCAGCATTGCTTCAGGGGCTGAGCAGCTCCAGAATAGAGCTTCTGGACACTAGAGGTCACCATATACAAACATGAAACGCGAGAGGAACCTTGTCCCGAGTAAAGCTGTTCATACAAGTCCCGAGAAAGATTTAAATGATATAGACCTCGTGACTCTTCCTGAAAGGGAGTTCAAAATAAAAATGATCAACATTCTACTGGAGGTACGGAAAGACATCCAAGAACTCAGGAATGAATTCAGGTTGGAGGTCCAATCGTTTAATAGCACGATGGAGGGTATTAAAAGCAGGTTGGATACGGTGTAGGAGACAATAAATGAAATAGAAACTAGAGAAGAGGAATACAAAGAAGCTGAGGCACTGACAGAAAAAAGGATACCTAAAAATGAAAGACTATTGACAGAACTGAGTGACTAATCCAAGCAGAATAATATTCGCATCATAGGGACACCAGAAGAAGGAGAGACAGAGAAAGGGATAGAAAGTGTCTTTGAGGAGGTAGTTGCTGAAAACTTCCCCAATCTGGGGAAGGAGATAGTCTCTCAGGCCATGGAGATCAATAGATCTCCCAACACAAGGGATCCAAGGAAGACAACACCTAGACACGTACTAATTAAAAGGGGAAATGTCAAGGATAAGGACAGACTGTTAAAAGCAACCAGAGACAGAAATAAGATCACATACAAAGGAAAGCCCTTCAGGCTAACATCAGATGTCCGAGCAGTAACCTTACACACCAGAAGGGAGTGACATGATGTATTTAATGCCATGAAGCAGAAGGGCCTGGAACCAAAATTACTTTATCCTGCAAGATTATCATTTAAATTTGAAGGAGGTATTAAACAATTTCCAGATAAGCAAAAGCTGAGAGTTTACCTCCCACAAACCATCTCTGCAGGCTATTCTGGAGGGACTGCTATAGATGGAAGTGTTTCTAGGGTTGGATAGCTGTCTGTCACCAGAGGTAGTAAAACCATGGTAGGAAGGGTGGAGCAGCTGATTGCGAGGTAAATGCAAAATTAAATTGACCATACCCAAAGTCAAACAAGGGATAGACAAAAAGTATAGAATTTGATACCTAATATATAAAAAATGAGTGAGGAAGAAAAAGGAGGAGAAATAGAAAAGAATCTTTAGACTGTGTTTGTAACAGCATACTAAGTGAGTTAAGTTAGACTCTTAGATAGTAGGGAAAGTAACCCGGAACTTTTGGTAACCACAAATCTAAAACCTGAAATGGCAATAAGTACATATCTATTGATAATCACCCTAAATATAAATGGACTGAATGCACCAATCAAAAGACATAGAGTCACTGAATGGATAAAAAAACAAGACCAATCTATATGCTGCTTACAAGAAACTCACCTCAAACAAATAGATAGGCACAGACTAAAAGTCAAGGGATGGAAAAAGATATTTCATGCAAACAATAGGCGAAAAAAGTAGGTGTTGCAGTACTAGTATCACACGAATAGACTTCAAAACAAAGAAAGGAAAAAGAGATAAAGAAGGACATTACATAATGATAAAGGGCTCAGTCCCAACAAGAGGATATAACCATTATAAATATATATGCACCCAACACAGAAGCACCAGCATATGTCAAATAAATACTAACAGAACTAAAGGAGAAAAGAAAATGCAATGCTTTCATTTTAGGAGACTTCAACACACCATTCACTCCAAGGACAGATCCACCAGACAGAAAATAAGGACACAGAAGCACTGAACAACACACTAGAACAGATGGACCTAATAGACATCTATAGAACTCTACTTCCAAAAGCAACAGGATACACATTCTTCTCAAGTGCACATGGAACATTCTCCAGAATAAAGCACATACTAGGCCACAAAAGAGGCTCAGTAAATTCCAAAAGACTGAAATCCTACCAACCAACTTTTCAGACCACAAAGGCATTAAACTAGAAATGAATTGTACAAAGAATGCAAAAAGTCTCACAAACACATGGAGGCACCTAAATAGTCAATGGATCAATGACCAAATTAAAATGGAGATCCAGCAATATATGGAAGTAAATGACAACAACAACACAAAGCCCCAACTTCTCTGGGACGTAGCAAATGCAGTCTTAAGAGGAAAGTATGCAGCACTCCAGGCATATTTAAAGAAGGAAGAACAAACCCAAATTAATAGTATAACGACACAATTATCAAAATTGGAAACAGAAGAACAAACGAGGCCTAAAGTCAGTAGAAGGAAGGACATAATAAAGAACAGAGAAGAAATAAACAAAATTCAGAAGAATAAAACAATAGAAAAAAACCAATGATACCAAGAGCAGGCTCTTTCAGAAAATAAACAAAATAGATAAGCCTCTAGCCAGACTTATTAAGAGAAAAAGAGAATCAGCACACATCAACAGAATCGGAAACAAGAAAGGAAACATCACGACGGACCTAACAGAAATACAAAGAATTATTAGAGACTACTATGAAAACCTATATGCTATGAAGCTGGAAAACCTAGAAGAAATGGACAACTTCCTAGAAAAATACAACCTTCCAAGACTGACCAAGGAAGAAATACAAAATCTAAACAAACCAATTACCAGCAAAGAAATTGAAGCAGTAATCAAAAAACTACCAAAGAACAACATCCGGACCAGATGGATTCAGCTCGGAATTTTATCAGACATACAAGGAAGACATAACACCCATTCTCCTTAAAGTTTTCCAAAAAATAGAAGAGGAGAGAATACTCCCAAACTCATTCTATGAAGTCAACATCACCCTAATACCAAAACCAGGTAAAGACCCCACCAAACAAGAAAACTACAGACCAATATCCCCGATGAACATAGACGCAAAAATACTCAACAAAATATTAGCAAACCAAATTCAAAAATACATCAAAAGGATCATACACCATGACCTAGTGGGATTCATCCCAGGGATGCAAGGATGGTACAACATTCGAAAGTCCATCAACATCATCCACCACATCAACAAAAAGAAAGACAAAAACCACATGATCATCTCCATAGATGCTGAAAAAGCATTTGACAAAATTCAACATCCATTCATGATAAAAACTCTCAACAAAATGGGTATGGAGGGCAAGTACCTCAACATACTAAAGGCCATATATGATAAACCCACAGCCAACATCGTACTGAACAGCGAGAAGCTGAAAGCTTTTCCTCTGCGATCGGGAACAAGACAGGGATACCAACTCTCCCCACTGTTATTCAACATAGTACTGGAGGTCCTAGCCATGGCAATTAGACAAGACAAAGAAATACAAGGAATCCGGATTGGTAAAGAAGCTGTTAAACTGTCACTATTTGCAGATGACATGATATTGTACGTAAAAAACCCTAAGGACTCCACTCTGAAACTACTAGATCTAATATTGGAATTCAGCAAAGTTGCAGGATACAAAATTAAGACACAGAAATCTGTGGCTTTCCTATACACTAAAAATAAACTAATAGAAAGAGAAATCAGAAAGACAATTCCATTCACAATACCATCAAAAAGAATAAAATACCTAGGAATAAACCTAACCAAGGAAGTGAAAGACCTATACCCTGAAAACTATAAAACACTCTTAAGAGAAATTACAGAGGTCATTAACAAATGGAAACTCATCCCATGCTCCTGGCTAGGAAGAATTAATATCGTCAAAATGGCCACCCGGCCCAAAGCAACATACAGATTCAATGCAATCCCTATCAAACTACCAACTGCATTCTTCAATGAACTGGATCAAATAGTTCAAACATTCATATGTAAACACCAAAGACCCCAAATAGCTAAAGCAATCCTGAGAAGGAAGAATAAAGTGGGGGGATCTCACTCCCCAACTTCAAGCACTACTATAAAGCCACAGTAATCAAGACAATTTGGTACTGCACAAGAACAGAGCCACAGACCAATGTAACAGAATAGAGACTCCAAACATTAACCCAAATATATATGGCCAACTAATATTCGATAAAGGGGCCATGGACACACAATGGGGAAACGACAGTCTCTTCAACAGAGGGTGCTGGCAAAACTGGACAGTTACATGTAAGAGAATGAAACTGGATCACTGTACAACCCCATAAACAAAAGTAAATTTGACATGGATCAAAGACTTAAATGTAAGTCATGAAACCATAAAACTCTTAGAAAAAAACATAGGCAAAAATCTCTTAGACATAAACATGAGTGACCTCTTCTTGAACATATCTCCCCGGGCAAGGGAAACAAAAGCAAAAATGAACAAATGGGACTATATCAAGCTGAAAAGCTTCTGTACAGCAAAGGACACCATCAATAGAACAAAAAGGTATCCTACAGTATGGGAGAATATATTCATAAGTGACAGATCCGATAAAGGGTTGACATCCAAAATATATAAAGAGCTCACACACCTCAACAAACAAAAATCAAATAATGCAATTAAAAAATGGGCAGAGGAGCTGAATAGACAGTTCTCTAAAGAAGAAATTCATATGGACAACAGACACATGAAAAGATGCTCCACATCACTTGTCGTCAGAGAAATGCAAATTAAAACCACAATGAGATACCATCTCACACCAGTAAGGATGGCTACCATCCAAAAGACAAACAACAACAAATGTTGGCAACGTTGTGGAGAAAGGGGAACCCTCCTATACTGCTGGTGGGAATGTAAATTAGTTCAACCATTGTGGAAACAGTATGGAGGTTCCTCAAAATGCTCAAAATAGAAATACCATTTGACCCAGGAAATCCACTTCCAGGAATTTACCCCACGAATGCAACACTCCAGTTTGAAAAAGACAGATGCACCCCTATGTTTATCACTGCACTATTTACAATAGCCAAGATATGGAAGCAACCTAAATGTCCATCAGCAGATGAATGGATAAAGAAGATGTGGTACATATACACAATGGAATATTACACAGCTATAAGGAAAAAACAGATCCTACCATTTGCAACAACATGGATGGAGCTAGAGGGTATTATGCTCAGTGAAATAAGCCAGGTGGAGAAAGACAAGTACCAAATGATTTCACTCATATGTGGAGTATAAGAACAAAAGAAAACTGAAGGAACAAAACAGCAGCAGAATCACAGAACCCAAGAATGGACTAACAGTTACCAAAGGGAAAGGGACTGGAGAGGACTGGTGGGAAGGGAGGAATAAGGGCGGGAAAATAGAATGGGGGCATTATGATTAACATGTATAGTGTGTGGGGGCACGGGGAGGGCTGTGCAACACAGAGAAGACACGTAGTGATTTTACAGCATCATACTAAGTTGATGGATAGTGACTGTGAATGGGTATATGGGGTGACTTGGTGAAGGGGGGAGCCTAGTAAACATTATGTCCTTCATGTAATTGTAGATTAATGATACCAAAATAAAACTAATAAAAAAATTCATAGGTACAACAATATTGGAATGGAAAAAAAAGCACAGGCTTCATTTCTCCTTATGTTTATTGTTTTTAGTGCATAAATGTATTTGGTTTATCTCCTAATAGTTGTGGCAGTCTGATAGTTCATATCTTAATTGGAACCCAGAACCTCCTTCTATTAGGGGGCACCCCTGGGACAGGGAAGACCAGCTCTGTTCTAAGCCTTAAGAAAAAATCCTTCCTGTTCTCTCCCTTCTGTTCCCTTTTCTAGGCATCTGTCCCTGTGGGTTGACTAGAGGATGGTGAGGGGTACATTAGAACCACTTAGGGACTTTACCACTTGTACACAGCATGTCACTGAGGGACAGACATGTGTGTGAAGTCTGAGAAGCTTCCTGGGTTGAGAACAATTGGTTTAAAGTATAGTTTTTAGCATATAAGTTGTGACCAATTAGTGGAACATAAAATTAATTTTTTACTTGGTACAAGTATCAATAAAAAAAATAGAATTGAATAGAATTTTTAAAAATCAGAGTGCCTCACTTGAAATATGAGAAATGTTACTTTGGACACTTGGGGCATTTTTTGCTTCAGGTGGTGTGCGTGTGTCTGTGTGGTGCCAGACGAAACTGTTAAATGTGTTTCTAACTTGAAAGTATGGTCAAAAATGTCTGCAAACCATGGACATGGAGGGCCAGGAAAGCTGGTAGGCCTCAGGAATGGCAACGAAAACCATCCTTCCTGCTTTGTGTGAGGGCCCTGAGCTTTTACCTGCCTTGGCAAAGGAGATGCTGTGGCTCCACATGGCTCTCACTGGGTGTCCAAGGCCTGTCCTTTGACCTCTTCTTCAGAAACATCAGCCAGTGGAAGGACACTGATAGAAGAACACCCTGGTCACACCAACCACAACTGTCATTAATTCTAAAGCTATTAGTGAGGAACTGCCTGTTATACTCTGTTCTCTTCCTTCATTGATGGTCCACCCTGAAGACTTTCTGAAAGAAAGCCCTCGTCTCCTCTATGAACGGGTAGGTGTCCTCTCTTTGACCCTGACAACTGGAAGTCTCCTCAGCTTCTGGAGGGTTTGACCCCTGTCACTGCGATGAGTCAGTCTCATCCTTCCCTTAGCCCTGGCTTATCTGTCAGGCATTTGCATTGCGTTTACTTCATTCTAATAACACATGCCCAAATCTCTTTTGAAAAGAGGAAGGATGTGTTTGGAAAATAGAAATGCTGCTCCAGTGGGGAGCAGGGTTTTGTACAGTTGAGTCTCCTCTGTATGCCCCTAGTGCCTGCCTAGAAGAGTTTGGTAAATAAGTCACAACTCAATTCAATATTAATGATACAAAATGCAAGAAAAAGCAAGCAAAAAAAGAAAGCTTAATTGTAATGTTTTTTTTGTACATGTCTGCTTACCTCTAAATAATTCTCCTCTCTTCTCCTCTCCTTTTATCTCTTCTGATTTCTATTTTTATTCACTTCTGAATCCATGCTATGTAAGCAAGTTTGTGACTGCTTACTCAGTGCATACCAGAGGCAAACCATAAGACCTGTTCTTGCCTGGAGAAAAGGAGTCTAGAGTTGGTAGAGGAGCAGCAAGGCACCCCAGGACTGAGAAGCTGGTACCCTGGAAAGCTGAAGCCTGAACACTGACCATGGGCCAGAGAGGGGGGTGAGTAGCACTCCGTCCTTTTCCCAGCCTTGTTTTTCTCCACAGTGCTTACACCCTTCTACTACAGTCAACCACTTTTACTTTATTTTTTTTATCTGTCTCTTCCCCCTAAAGCGTAAGCTCCATGGCAGCAGGGTTTTTCTGCTATATCTGCAGCACCTTGCACATAGTAGGTGCTCAATTAGTTCCAGAAACCACACTTTAGCCAATAATCTACTCTACTTCTTCAAACTATCAGTTGTTTCTGTCACCCCATCTTCCTCTGCTCCCCCACCCCCCTTTGCTAAACTTCTTATTGAGTCTGTTGGGCATGCATCCATGTCTAATATATGCTTCAGGTTGAGGAGGATATACTTCAGGCTGAAGAATCCTAAACTGAGTAGGCCTGTATCTTCTAAACTCCAGCAAGTCCTCAAACCCCCACAGGGAGGCTGTGGTGCTCAGGCCTGGAGCCCAGCTCTTCTGCAGTGAACTGGGTCTCCCTGCAGCCTTGTGTGCATATCAACAGCTGCAAACACAAACACAGCTGTCAAGATTAATGCACTCCTTCCCCAGTTCTATTCCTTTTCAGTCCACCAACAAGCAAACGTCAGAGATCAAAACTATAACATGAGTGCACCAGCACAAAAGCCACACAGTAAATTGGGATTCCAGTCTCCTTTCCTTTGTGTTTCATCAAAAAGGCCTGGGATGCAGAGATACATGTTTGGTTCTTTTAAGAAATCCTGATCACTGAGAAGACAACAGGGCAGAGGGCAAAGCCAACCAGATGTTAAGTCAGAAGCTCTAGGTTCTGGTCATACTTTGGTCACTGCTGTAACTTTGGGTAAATCAAATCCTTTCTGGGATTCAGGTTTCCAGGCTGTAAAGTGTGGATGATAACCTTAATAACCTCAGATGGTTGCTATGAAGGTAAAATGAAAGAGTATGTTATAGAAACATAGGACTTTAATATAAAATAATATTAATACAAGCTATTAATATAAAATATTAGTTGTAGCCCTTTGCTGAAATTAAAACACACTTATAAAGAGATAATACAAAAAATTACAAGGGCAGTAAAAAATCATGGATAAATATTCAAAAGTATGTTTCCAAGACACCAAAATAATATTTTACCTTCCTGAGTTTGCCACATAGGTATTTAACAGTACTGTTAGGTATATATTTTTCTCTTATTTTAGGGATAATAAAAAATGATGTTTAGTGATAATCAATTCCTTAATTCATACAACCTACATTTGTTGAGCACCTCTAATTCAGGCACTGAAAGTTGCATTACATTCCCAAGGCATTGCTACAGCCCGGTAGCAAAATTAAGGTTCATAACAGGCCTATCTGAGTCCAAAGTCCATGTTAACAAAAATGATACAGAGTCTCTGGAAGCTTTAAGGAGCACTAGTGTTCATTCCCAACCCTCTACTCCAAGCAGGACTAAATTCCATGGGAGACTCTTTACATCATTAATAACTACGATGCGAGCATCAACAGACTGATGGTATTCCCCAGATGGCACAGCCAGTATATTGGATGACAAAGCAGAACTCATTATTTCAGTTTAACAATTATTTATTGGTCACCAAGTGTGAGCCAGGTAATATGCCAGATGATTGTGGAGATACGAACATCAATTAAGTATGTCCCTTCCCTAGAGAAGCTCAGAAGCTAGTAGGGGAAACAGACATGGGAAAGGACAAAGGCATGAAAGACAGCTGAAGATTGTCATTGGCAAACTTGTTACTGAGCACAAGAGACAGCCTTTAAGAATTAACTATATGAATTCATGTTTTCAATGTGTGTACAGAAAGTGGGAGGACATGGGACTTTGAGTTAGGAAAGCAAGTAAATTTTGTGTGCCCCATAGGGACGTTATGTGTGACTTGGGTGAAACTCAAGTTATATTTTTTTTAAATAATCAATCTTTGGCTGTATATACTAACATTTGATAAACATTTTACAATTCCCAAAACACTCCCTCAGATTATCCTTTCCAAGTGAAAACATTATAATTTACCAAAAAGCCTTAGTAACTTGCCTTCAGAAAATGAAGATACAGAAATTGTTATTTCTCCACTTTTCTTCATACAAAATTACCATCATTAACCTTGTCAGTATCAAAGGTTTCATGTTAAAGTTTCCATTGAAAGTGGCAAAAGTCAGGGAGAAAAATATATGCCCTTTTAAGAAAATATATCCTCAAGTGTACATAGCAGGCATCTCAGAAAAATGAGTCACATTTCCATTTGAAGATTAGAATTATCAGTAAACTTCATGGAAGCTAAATTCTCTTTCCCAGGCATAATTACCACATAGGAGCTTTTCTCTCTCCCCTGCTCTCAATTCTTCCTTATTATGAATGTAGCAGTTAGCATACTGCAGAGCAGGAAGGCATAGCTAATCTCTGAAGCTTAAAATTTGTTAAACTGAACATAACTACATATTAAAAATCCTAGATTCTTCTGTCTCCTAAATGCATAGGGGAACTAGGGTTGAAATTAAAGATTAAAAAGTGCAGAAAATTGTTCTGTTTCTTTCTCTGTCATATATTCATTGGGAAAGAGCTGCACAACAAATTCCATGAAATAAAATTAGTTTTTATAATTCTATGGGAATTCTAGAAAACCACCTCTATGTAGTATTTGCCATCAACATTTAGAAAGACTTAGTCTTAGCCCCAAAGCACAGGTTCTATAAATACTAATGAAGAGCAAGCACACCAAGGGGCAAATGGTTCTCTAATATTCATTTCTCCCTTCCTTTTTTATTTTTCCAAAAATGGTCTTTTCAAAGCCTCCTGAGCAACTCAAGCAAATGTCTCATGCTTTGTATCCTGCACATGGAATCATACTTGTTAACCAAATTTTATATAGAAGGCTTTAGAACTCAAGTTGCCTCAGGAGCTGCTGATTACTTCAGTGAGTACTTCCTTGCCTGTGCTGGAGTGACCTGATCCATGCATAGCAAAAATACCTGCTGAGGATTTCACCTCAAAGCAAATGTCTGTCACTGATGGGTGTCAAGCATGGGTATATGAAGAGCAGGAGCTTGTTCAGGAAAGAGGTCTACAGGGAGTAGGAGGGAATGAGCACTCATGGAGTGTCTGCATGGGGTCTGGTGCTTTGCCGTATTTCCCCATTCAATTCTTACAATTCTTTGAGGTGAACATTATTATACTTTTTACAAATTAATCGATTGATTCAACAAATATTTTTCAAGCACTATTACATACCATGAATTGTTTACAAGTAAACCAGACTACAAGGTCCTTTCTCTAATGGAGCTTCACTGGATGATGTAATTTTGAAGGGGTCTGAATCTTTATAGCATTTATGCATAAATTATTAATAAAAACCTTCCAAATCATTGGCCAGTCACTACTCATAGCCAGATACACATTCAGTATCTTTGAAGTGTTTTGTCAACTGTAAATATGAGAGCTTCTACATATAACTGTAAAACTGCAAACATATGAGCTTCATTTAGGTTATTGATAAATTAGAACACTCCTGATCTGGAAAATTGGGATTAGACAATTAATCCTAGAGTTACTTTAAAGGTTATAGTAGATAGCATATATACATTTATGGGCTCAACAAATGCTATCTGCCCTTCTATTTCACTTGCTTTCTCTCCAACTTACTCAAACATACTTTACCACTAAGTGAATTGCAACATAAGGAGACTATATATGGGATTTCCATGAGGGAAGAGGGATTCATTTCTAAAGTAATGAAATATAATCCCTTTTATAAGGGGCCTTAACTATGAGACAATTCCATTGCCATGTATCCATAGATAGCATTAGAGAGAAGCTTTGTTTAAACTAAAAAAACATATTTTTCCATCTTACCATTCTACAGTCTGTAAAAATATACATATAAATTACAGGCCAGTTTAATTGCCACATTTTATAAAACTCTTCTCCACATTCTTCTGGTATGTCTAAACTGTACAGTTTTGCAAAAGACATGAGAGGGAAAAGAGCAGTATTTGATAAAACACTAAAAATATTGACTGATGCTACCATGAAGGACTATTTAATAATAAACCTATGCTGATGTATATTATGTTTTATTTCTCCTCATTCTCTCTCTTTTCTATCTTATTTCTCATTTATGCCGAATTTCTCAAAGATAGTATGGGATCTGGAACAATATGTTGTCAAAAATCTCCAATAGATGATGATAAAGGGATTACCAAATAGGATTTAGGATTCTTCCCACCAGTTAAAAAGATGTTGGAAGCACTGTTCCTTTACCAATTTGGCTACTTTCCCAGCAGTCTTTAGTGATGGTGAATACTTACCAGTACTTTTTCTTCTTCGTCCTGACCAACTCTGTTGAAGAAAATTCCAAAGAGCAGGCAATCTCATAATAATTCTCTCAGTGGAAATCAACAAACTCACAGGATCCTAGTATCTAAACAACTGTTTTTCAAATTTTCCCAAAGTCCAAAGGCATGTCTGTGGAGTTTAATTCTTCATCCTAAGAGCCAATATTGAACACTTTTTCTTCCTACAATAACTATCCATAGGAGAGACAATCTAAATAATAATTAGGTCCAAAAAAGGTCTTTAACCAGATTTCTAAAACCTTTTAAACACTTAGTTTCAAAGATGAACCATAACTAGGCATAATTATGTTTTATGACGATGTCATCCAAGAGAGTCTAGAGGACAGCTTTGACATATCCATGTGACTTCATATAAATCTCTGCCTGTTCAAGTATGAAGTGGGAGAAATGTTAGACTAGTGGACCTCAATAGTGGGCATTCCCCACCCTCATTTTCCCTCCCTCTGGACATTTGGAAATGCCTGGGACATTTTTGGTTAACTGGGGGGTGCTGCTGACATCTAGTGGGTAGAGGCCAGGGATGCTACTAAACCCTGCAATGCACAAGAGAAGCCCACAACAAACACTTATCCAGCACAAAGTGCCAATAATGCCTAGTGAGAAACTATGTTGGAGAACCTGTGAAGATGCTTTCAACTTTGAATTTTACAAAGTTCATAGGCATTATTTAAGAATTTAGATAGATAGATAGATATGGATATAGTTATAGATATTAGATAAAAATGTCTTGAAAATTTGTATTAAAACCAAACTTCCAGTTAAATAAATTTCAACTTTATCTTAAAGTCCTAAGCAATGAGAAGGAAATTAAACAACTCAGCAGCTAGCCAATTAAGCAACATGTAGTAAGTGTCCACAGCAGACATATGGCTGTTGGGCAGGAAAAGATCTTCACTTGTAGTCCAAATGAAATCAAAAGTTAGCCATTGTGGGTTCCACCCAGAATAAACTGGCTAGAGAATTGCTGAAGACCTAAAGACAGGGTCTCTCAACAACTTTAACTTTAACTTTAAATCATGACGAAAGCCTGGATATTTTGTTCAGACTAAAGCAACACTGCTGTGAAGAGCTAGTCCTCCCAGCAGAGAAGTTTATAAAGATTTTCAAATAATTTATTCTTCAAAGGAATTAAGGGGGCATGGATCATTGAAGGTGCCAATGGCTGCAGCAGCCAAGGCTTAGAATATGCCCAATTCTCCTATTAAAATAGCCAGAGCAACTAGGTAGGAAAATTAAAACTTAAAAACTATACTTACAACAAAATTAAATGACCTGAATCCAAAATACAAGCAACTGGGGACAAACTATCACTAGCCACAGGATGTGCATGCCACCCATGTTAGTGCAGGAATGAGCAGAAGAAAACAATAGAGGCTTGTAGACTGAGAAAAGGAGAACCTCCAAGTATCTAGTGGGTATTACTGGAAAACATGGCAGGCCAATTTGAGATGGTGACTGACACCAGTATGGTTTTGTTTTATCTAATAATACATACAATAAAAGGGATCTTAGGAATGACCTAAAGAGTTGGAGTAGTCCAGTTACTGTGCACACATGAAACAAATGACCAGCCAGGGATCTCTTCCAAGACAGGGTTGCATGATGAGGAGACACAGCTGAGAGTGGAATCAAAATTAAGCAGGCTGGAAACAATAGAGATGAAGAAAGAAAATGGTTCAGATAAAAGTAGGTCCAGGAAATCTCAGAAATCAAGCTACCATGTTTTGATTTTTAACTCTGTATGAAAAATGGGCAAATATTTTTAAAAAGAAAAGGATGTTCTGTAAAGTTAAGAACACTGTCTAAACCTAGTTTCCCAATATTTTTGAAAAATTAAACTCACATAAAAAGAGTAGCAGAAAAGTATTAATATCTATGTCTAACACAGTTACTGTAAAAGAAAAGAGTAAGGAGCATAGTAACATCTCTGTAGACTAAGGCTGTCCAATAGAACATTCTCCAATCATGGAAATGTTCTATATCTGTGTTGTCCAATACAGTAGCCATTAGACACATATAGCTATTGACTAGTGAGACTTAGGAACCAAACGTTCAGTATTATTAAATTTTAATTAATTTAAATTTAAATAGCTACATAAGGCTAGTAGGTACTATATTGAACAACACAGCTACAGACAGTAAAATCAAACCAGAAAGACTCATGAAAAAACATACCAAAACTATAACAAAATATTTCAAAATAAGATAAAGGCATTAAGAAAATCATGCAATAGCAACATAAGTCAAATTAAAATAAAAGAGTTGAGATAACATTCCAGAAATAATTATAAATTAAGAAAAATTATCTTAGACATGAAGACTAAATTAAAAGAAAACAGGAATAAATCAGCACCATAAATGAGACAATAAAAAAACAGAAGGTGAAAAGGAAAAAATTAAAAATTAAAAATTAAAAACAAATGAAGAAATAGATCAAAGTGATTTTGGAAAAGGGACAGATATTGAAGAGTAACTAAGAAGACCCAACATACAGATAGTAGGAATACATCTTTTCCTGTTAAAAAAACCTATGTTAATAAGTACTAAACAAATTCTAAAGACTGTATTTCAAGAAAAAATTTCTTAGACAAGAGACTTGAAACCACATATTGAAAATGCACACCATATACCCAAAAATATAAACCTGCAATAGCCAAAACCAAAAAATATATATTGTAATATAAGAACAGGAATTTAAAGAAAAAGAGAAAACCTTTTACAATCTTGATGAAAAGTACAAGATTTATGTAATAGATTGGATTGCTTTTCATCAGACTTTTCAACAATACCTTTTGCCAAAGTACACTGAAGAAATGATTTAAAATTCTCAAGGAAAAAAACTGAGAGGCAAATATTTTATATGCAGAAAAATTGGTGTTCAAGCACCCTGATGAGAGTTTATTGAGGAACCCACAGAGAATAAGCTTCAAACAAGTAAGAAGACTAGAGACTGGTGACAAGTATTAAATGTATAGCTACTGATAGAATTAAGATTTAGTGTGGATAAAAGGGGAGAGATTGTAGTACGTAATGGCTGTATGTTCTGATAATTTTTTTTTTTAGATAATTATTTTTTATTGAAGGGTAGTTGACACACAGTATTACATTACATTAGTTTCAGGTGTACAACACAGTGATTCAACATTTATATACATGATAATTCTAGGTACCAGCTATCACCATACCAAGTTGTTACAATATTTTGACTATATTCCTTATGCTATACATTACATCCCGGTTACTTATTTATTTTACAATTGGAAGTGTGTACTTTTTTTTGGTTGTTGTTGTTAGGGCATCTCTCATATTTATTGATCAAATGGTTGTTAACAACAATAAAATTCTGTATAGGGGAGTCAATGCTCAATGCACAATCATTAATCCACCCCAAGCCTAATTTTCGTCAGTCTCCAATCTTCTGAAGCATAACGAACAAGTTCTTACATGGAGAACAAATTCTTACATAGTGAATAAGTTACATGGTGAACAGTACAAGGGCAGTCATCACAGAAACTTTTGGTTTTGCTCATGCATTATGAACTATAAACAGTCAGTTCAAATATGAATACACATTTGATTTTTATACTTGATTTATATGTGGATACCACATTTCTCTCTTTATTATTTTTAATAAAATGCTGAAGTGGTAGGTAGATACAACATAAAGGTAGAAAACATAGTTTAGTGTTGTAAGAGAGCAAATGTAGGTGATCAGGTGTGTGCCTGTAGACTATGTGTTAATCCAAGCTAGACAAGGGCAATAAAACATCCACATATGCAGAAGATTTCTCTCAGAACAGGGAGGGTGAGGTTCTAAGCCTCACCTCTGTTGATCCCCAATTTATCACCTGATGACCCCCCTGCGACTGTGCCTGTCTTAGGTTGTTCCTCCCTTGAGGAATCTTACCCGTCTCTGGCTAACCAGTCATCTTCTGGGGCCATACAGGGAAATGTTAAGTTGGTAAGTGAGAGAGGAGCCTTATTGTTTGAAATGGTTAGCTTTATATTTCTTTGCATATTTATGCCCTGTGGCTTCTATGCCCAGCATTTGTCTTGAGGTATCTTTACCACTTGGAGGAGTTATGATACTCGGTAAATTTGATATGAGGCACGAATTCTATTTAAGAATTCGATGTAATTAGGAAGGAAGAAGAAAAGCTATAGAAGTAGCAGGCGGGAGAAAACATGGGAAGATTGATTATTTCTTTGACATATCTTCTTGTAGAGTAACTTCAGCATGTATAGATTTTAAGCTACTACTTAAATTGCGCACACACATTAACATAATAGGAGTATAGTTACATAACCAAAGCATACCTGTAATTACCAGCCATCTCCAGTGAAACCAAGAAAACCAGTTAGGCACCCTAGGCATTTGTGAAAACTTATCAATGATATGATGGTTATTATCTAACTGAATTTGAATAGTTTGAGAAAAATCAGACAAATTAAAACAACCCATTCCTGGGCACTGTTCACATCCCATATGTTCTTTTAACAGTAAATAGTCTGTAGTTGTAAGATTTTGGAGCGCTACAATTTGCACTTCTCCAAATTCTTGGTTGAGTTCCAACAGTATAGATCCAGTCAAATTTGTTGTTTTACCGTATGCACAGGCCAGCTTAGATATCTCCTTCATTCCCATGGCAAGTCCAGGAGCTGGTGGGATGAGTGCATCTACAGCTGTAGCAGTGCGTGGAACTTTGTAGGGGTTTTTGATGATCATCTTCTGGCATGAGTCTTCCCGAGAGTGCTGATGTTGGAAGTTCTCTTTCATATCGTATCTTAGTTCATTTTCGGGGTAGCCAAATTAGGCTTTGATCCTCTGTATAAACACAAACAGACCCTTTGCCTACACTTTTATATGTCCTTTATATCATTGTGTAGAACCCATTAGAGGTCACCACATAGGAACTGCATTTTTTTTTTTAATCATTAATCTACACTTACATGACGAATACTTTGTTTACTAGGCTCTCCCCTATACCAGGTCCCCCCTATATACTCCTTTACAGTCACTGTCCATTAGCGTAGCAACCTGTTGTAGAATCACTACTTGTCTTCTCTGTGTTGTACAGCCCTCCCCTTTCTCCCACCCCGCTATGGATGCTAATCTTAATACGCCCCTACTTCTCCCCCCCTTATCCCTCCCTACCCACCCATCCTCCCCAGTCCCTTTCCCTTTGGTACCTGTTAGTCCATTCTTGAGCTCTGTGATTCTGCTGCTGTTTTGTTCCTTCAGTTTTTCCTTTGTTCTTATATTCCACAGATGAGTGAAATCATTTGGTATTTCTCTTTCTCTGCTTGGCTTGTTTCACTGAGCAAAATACCCTCCAGCTCCATCCATGTTGCTGCAAATGGTTGGATTTGCCCTTTTCTTATGGCTGAGTAGTATTCCATTGTGTATATGTACCACATCTTCTTTATCCATTCATCTATCGATGGACATTTAGGTTGCTTCCAATTCTTGGCTATTGTAAATAGTGCTGCGATAAACATAGGGGTGCACTGATCTTTCTCATACTTGATTGCTGCATTCTTAGGGTAAATTCCTAGGAGTGCAATTCCTGGGTCAAATGGTAAGTCTGTTTTGAGCATTTTGATGTACCTCCATACTGCTTTCCACAATGGTTGAACAAGTTTACATTCCCACCAGCAGTGTAGGAGGGTCCCCCTTTCTCCACAGCCTCGCCAACATTTGCTGTTGTTTGTCTTTTGGATGGCAGCCATCCTTACTGGTGTGAGGTGATACCTCATTGTAGTTTTAATTTGCATTTCTCTGATAATTAGCGATGCGGAGCATCTTTTCATGTGTCTGTTGGCCATCTGTATTTCTTTTTTGGAGAACCGTCTGTTCAGTTCCTCTGCCCATTTTTTAATTGGGTTATTTGTTTTTTGTTTGTTGAGGCGTGTGAGCTCTTTATATATTCTGGACGTCAAGCCTTTATCGGATGTGTCATTTTCAAAGATATTCTCCCATACTGTAGGGTTCCTTTTTGTTCTATTGATGGTGTCTTTTGCTGTACAGAAGCTTTTCAGCTTAATATAGTCCCACTTGTTCATTTTTGCTGTTGTTTTCCTTGCCCGGGGAGATATGTTCAAGAAGAGGTCACTTATGTTTATGTCTAAGAGGTTTGTGCCTATGTTTTCTTCCAAGAGTTTAATGGTTTCATGACTTACATTCAGGTCTTTGATCCATTTTGAGTTTACTTTTGTATATGGGGTTAGACGATGGTCCAGTTTCATTCTCCTACATGTAGCTGTCCAGTTTTGCCAGCACCATCTGTTGAAGAGACTGTCATTTCGCCATTGTATGTCCATGGCTCCTTTATCAAATATTAATTGACCATATATGTCTGAGTTAATGTCTGGATTGTCTAGTCTGTTCCATTGGTCTGTGGCTCTGTTCTTGTGCCAGTACCAAATTGTCTTGATTACTATGGCTTTATAATAGAGCTTGAAGTTGGGGAGTGAGATCCCCCCTACTTTATTCTTCTTTCTCAGGATTGCTTTGGCTATTCGGGTCTTTGGTGGTTCCATATGAATTTTTGAATTATTTGTTCCAGTTCATTGAAGAATGTTGCTGGTAGTTTCATAGGGATTGCATCAAATCTGTATATTGCTTTGGGCAGGATGGCCATTTTGACGATATTAATTCTTCCTAGCCATGAGCATGGGATGCGTTTCCATCTGTTAGTGTCCCCTTTAATTTCTTTTAAGAGTGACTTGTAGTTTTCAGAATATAAGTCTTTCACTTCTTTGGTTAGGTTTATTCCTAGGTATTTTATTTTTTTTGATGCAATTGTGAATGGAGTTGTTTTCCTGATTTCTCTTTCTGTTGGTTCATTGTTGGTATATAGGAAAGCCACAGATTTCTGTGTGTTGATTTTGTATCCTGCAACTTTGCTGTATTCCGATATCAGTTCTAGAAGTTCTGGGGTGGAGTCTTTAGGGTTTTTTATGTACAGTATCATGTCATCTGCAAATAGTGACAGTTTGACTTCTTCTTTGCCAATCTGGATTCCTTGTATTTTTTTGTTTTGTCTGATTGCCGTGGCTAGGACCTCTAGTACAATGTTAAATAACAGTGGGGAGAGTGGGCATCCCTGTCTAGTTCCCGATCTCAGAGGAAATGCTTTCAGCTTCTCGCTGTTCAATATAATGTTGGCTGTGGGTTTTTCATAGATGGCCTTTATTATGTTGAGGTACTTGCCCTCTATTCCCATTTTGCTGAGAGTTTTTATCATGAATGGATATTGAACTTTGTCAAATGCTTTTTCAGCATCTATGGAGATGATCGTGTGGTTTTTGCCTTTCTTTTTGTTGATGTGGTGGATGATATTGATGGACTTTCGAATGTTGTGCCATCCTTGCATCCCTGGGATGAATCCCACTTGGTCATGGTGTACGATGGTTTTGATGTATTTTTGAATTCGGTTTGCTAAAATTTTGTTGAGTATTTTTGCGTCTACGTTCATCAGGGATATTGGTCTGTAGTTTTCCTTTTTGGTGCGGTCTTTGCCTGGTTTTGGTATTAGGGTGATGTTAGCTTCATAAAATGAGTTTGGGAGTATCCCCTCCTCCTCTATTTTTTTGAAAACTTTAAGGAGAATGGGTATTATGTCTTCCCTGTGTGTCTGATAAAATTCCAACATAAATCCTCTGGCCCGGGGGTTTTGTTCTTGGGTAGTTTTTTGATTACCGCTTCAATTTCGTTGCTGGTAATTGGAATGCTTAGATTTTCTGTTTCTGTCTGGGTCAGTCTTGGAAGGTTGTATTTTTCTAGGAAGTTGCCCATTTCTCCTAGGTTTCCCAGCTTGTTAGCATATAGGTTTTCATACTATTCTCTAATAATTCTTTGTATTTCTGTGGGGTCCGTCGTGATTTTTCCTTTCTCGTTTCTGATACTGTTGATTTGTGTTGACTCTCTTTTCCTCTTAATAAGTCTGGCTAGAGGCTTGTCTATTTTGTTTATTTTCTCGAAGAACCAGCTCTTGGTTTCATTGATTTTTGCTATTGTTTTATTCTTCTCAATTTTATTTATTTCTTCTCTGATCTTTATTATGTCCCTCCTTCTGCTGACCTTAGGCCTCATTTGTTCTTCTTTTTCCAATTTTGATAGTTGTGACATTAGACCGTTCATTTGGGATTGCTCTTCCTTTTTTAAATATGCTTGGAGTGCTATACACTTTCCTCTTAAGACTGCTTTTGCTGCGTCCCACAGAAGTTGGGGCTTAGTGTTGTTGTTGTCATTTGTTTCCATATATTCCTGGATCTCCATTTTGATTTGGTCATTGATCCATTGATTATTTAGGAGCGTGTTGTTTAGCCTCCATGTGTTTGTGAGCCTTTTTGCTTTCTTTGAACAGTTTATTTCTAGTTTAATGCCTTTGTGGTCTGAAAAGTTGGTTGGTAGGATTTCAATCTTTTGGAATTTACTGAGGCTCTTTTTGTGTCCTAGTATGTGGTCTATTCTGGAGAATGTTCCATGTGCACTTGAGAAGAACGTGTATCCTGTTGCTTTTGGATGTAGAGTTCTGTAGATGTCTATTAGGTCCATCTGTTCTAGTGTGTTGTTCAGTGCCTCTGTGTCCTTACTTATTTTCTGTCTGGTGGATCTGTCCTTTGGAGTGAGTGGTGTGTTGAAGTCTCCTAGAATGAATGCATTGCATTCTATTTCCTCCTTTAGTTCTGTTAATATTTGTTTCAGGTATGTTGGTGCTCCTGTATTGGGTGCATATATATTTATAATGGTTATATCCTCTTGATGGACTGAGCCCTTTATCATTATGTAATGTCCTTCTTTGTCTTTTGTTACTTTCTTTATTTTGAAGTCTGTTTTGTCTGATACCAGAATTGCAACACCTGCTTTCTTCTCTCTGTTGTTTGCTTGAAATATCTTTTTCCATCCCTTGACTTTAAGTTTGTGCGCGTCTTTGGTTTTGAGGTGAGTCTCTTGTAAGCAGCATATGGATGGATCTTGCTTTTTTATCCATTCTATTACTCTGTGTCTTTTGATTGGTGCATTCAGTCCATTTACATTTAGGGTGATTATTGAAAGGTATGAATTTATTGCCATTGCAGGCTTTAAGTTTGTGGTTACCAAAGGTTTAGGGTTAGCTTCTTTACTGTCTTACTGTCTAACTTAACTCGCTTGTTGAGCTAGTATAAACACAATCTGATGATTCTTTATTTCTCTCCCTTCTTATTCCTCCTCCTCCCTTCTTCATATATTGGGTGTTTTGTTGTGTGCTCTTTTTAGGAGTGCTCCCATCTAGAGCAGTCCCTGTAGGATGCCCTGTAGAGGTGGTTTGTGGGAGGCAAATTCCCTCAACTTTTGCTTGTCTGGGAATTGTTTAATCCCTCCTTCATATTTAAATGATATTCGTGCTGGATACAGTAGTCTTGGTTCGAGGCCCTTCTGTTTCATTGCATTAAGTATATCATGCCATTCTCTTCTGGCCTGTAGGGTTTCTGTTGAGAAGTCTGATGATAGCCTGATGGGTTTTCCTTTGTAGGTAACCTTTTTTTTCTCTCTGGCTGCTTGTAATACTTTGTCCTTGTCTTTGATCTTTGCCATTTTAATTATTATGTGTCTTGGTGTTGCCCTCCTTGGATCCCTTGTCATGGGAGTTCTGTGTACCTCTGTGGTCTGAGAGGCCATTTCTTCCCCTAGTTTGGGGAAATTTTCAGCAATTATTTCTTCAAAGACATTTTCTATCCCCTTTTCTCTCTCTACTTCTTCTGGAATGCCTATGATTCTTATATTATTCCTTTTATATTGATCACTCAGCTCTCTTAAAATTCTTTCATTCCTGGAGATCCTTTTATCTCTCTCTGCATCAGCTTCTCTGCGTTCCTGTTCTCTGTTTTCTAGTCCATTAATGGTCTCTTGCATCTCATCCATTCTGTTTTGAAGTCCTTCCAGAGCTTGTTTTATTTCTGAATTCTCCTTCCTTAGTTCTTGCATATTTCTCTGCAAGTCCATCAGCATGGTTATGACTTTTGTTTTGAATTCTTTTTCAGGTAGACTGGCTAAATCTATCTCCCCAGATTCCTTCTCAGGGGAAGATGTAGCAGATGCTGAAGCTGTCTGGGTTAGTCTTGTCTGGATCATATTTTTTTGCCTTTTCATGTTGACAGGTGCTATTGACTGTCAGCTGGGAGGGCCAAAATTTTCACTTACTACTGGCCTTTCTTTACTGGGGCAACTGCGACCCCTAGTGGCTTGTGTTGGGTAATTGCGTGTAGAGTGGGTCTTTGTGTCTTGCCTGGCCGGAAGGGAGAAATTTCCCTTTCTGTGGGCGGAATTTGTCTCAGGCTGCTTCTCTGCTTTCGCAGCGCCCGGTGGGGTGATGGATGGGGGGGCTGCTTGACTGTTTGCCTCCGTGAGGGGTCTCAGAGCTGTTGCCCAGGGGGTTAGTGCACCCGGTTTTCCCTGTAATTTCCAGCTGCTGTACTGTGACCTGGGTTGTTTCCGTCAAGCTGTTAAGTCCCTGTCCCTTTAAGACTTTCAAAAAGCCCCCGCTTTTCTTTGTCACAGGGGCATCACCTTCAGCACCCGCTCAGAGGTCTTATTCCTTGTTCCCCCAGTATCCAGGGCCCCCTGGGCATGTACTGTGTCTGCGCTCTGGCCCGGATGGCTGGGGCTGGGTGTTCGGCAGTCCTGGGCTCCGTCTCCCTCCCGCTCTGCCTATTCTTCTCCCGCCGGGAGCTGGGGGGAGGGGCGCTCGGGTCCCGCCGGGCCGGGGCTTGTATCTTACCCCTTTCACCAGTCGCTGGGTTCTCGCTGGTGTAGCTGCAGTCTGGCCACTGTCCTGCGTCTTCTGGTCTCTCTTTTAGGGCTAGTTGTGTTTGTTGTATTTTCAAAAGTATATATGTTTTTGGGAGGAGATTCCCACTGTCCTACTCACACTGCCATGTTGGCTCCGCCTCCTGTTCTGATAATTTTGATTCACTACAACCATGAAAAAAATTTGGGAATATGGGAGAGCAAATATAAAAATTAATTATTAGTGAGCTGATCCTGAAGGGATAAAAGATAGTGGCGTGAGAGGAGAGACAGAGGCTTCCTCCTAAAACCACATACAATTAGAAAATATAGTTGGTGCAACTAATCCTGAGAGAGCAGCAGGAAAGGAGACTGTGCCAGATGGCATACACATGGAGAAAAGAGCAGACCTCACGGAACAGGGTAACGTACCAAAGCTGCGGACTGGCAGGACCCAAGCCCTTCCCCCACCCCAGCTCACCAGCGGAAGGAAGAGAAACAGAACAGGGAGGGAGTAGAAGGTATGAAACTGCTGAATACCTAGCTCTGCAGATCTGCTCTGGGAGCACAAACCTACATTTCATGCTGCTTTCATGATACTTAATGGGACTATGGGGTTGGAAAGCTAATACAGGCAGAATTCCTGGAGAGAATGAGATTCCAGCCGCTCATGGAGAGCAGGGATCCATATCCGGCTGCTCTGGGACAAAAGCTTATACCTGTGTGCTTGGCCCACTGGTTCAGGCAGTGGAGACAGGCATAGCAGCCAGGAAGCAGGGAACAGCTCTTTCCACCAGCCAGGCACCAATACCGCTCCCCCTGCAACCCCTGACATTGCTGCAGGGGCTGAGCAGCTCCAGAGAGTAGAGCTTCTGGACACTAGAGGGCGCGATATACAAATAAGAAACACCAAAGGAACCTGGTCCAGACTAAAATTAATTTAACACTGGAGAAAGATTTAAATGACATGGATCTTATGACTCTTGCTGAAAGGGAGTTCAGAATAAAAATCATCAACATGCTAATAGATGTACAGAAAGATATCCAAGAACTCAGGAATGAATTCCAGTTGGAGATCCAATCGTTGAAGACCACAATGGAGGGTATTAAAAGCAGGTTGGACATGGTGGAGGATACGATAAATGAAATAGAAACTAGAGAAGAGGAATACAAAGAGGCTGAGGCACAGAGAGTAAAAAGGATCTCTAAGAATGAAAGAATATTGAGAGAACTCAGTGACAAAGCCAAATGGAACAATATTCGCATTATAGGGATACCAGAAGAAGAAGAAGAAAGGGACAGAAAGTGTCTTTGAGGAGTTAATTGCTGAAAACTTCCAAAATCTGGGGAAGGAGATAGTCTCTCAGGCCATGGAGATCCACAGATCTCCCAACACAAGGGACCCAAGGAAGACAACACCAAGACATATAGTAATAAAATTGGCAAAGATCAAGGATAAAGACAGACTATTAAAAGCAGCCAGAGAAAGAAGTAAGATCGCATACAAAGGAAAGCCCATCAGGCTAACATCAGGCTTCTCAGCAGAAACCTTACAGGCCAGAAGGGAGTGGAATGATGTATTTAATGCAATGAAGCAGAAGGGCCTGGAACCAAGATTACTTTATCCAGCAAGAATATCCTTTAAATTTGAAGGAGGGATTAAACAATTCCTAGATAAGGAAAAGCTGAGAGAATTTACCTCCCATAAACCATCTCTACAGTTTATTTTGTAGGGACTGCTACAGATGGGAGTGTTCCTAAGGTTTAATAGCTGTCAACAGAGGTAATAAAACCACAGTAAAGAAAGCAGAGCAGCTAATTACTAAGCAAATGCAAAATGAAATGAACTATTCCCAAAGTCAATTAAGGGATAGACAAAGAATACATAATATGGTACCTAATATATAAAGAATGGAGGTGGAAGAAAAATGAGGAGAGAAAGGAAAGGACCTTTAGATTGTGCTTGTAACAGCATATTAAGTGAGATGTTAGACTCTTAGAAAGTAAGGAAATTAACCTTGAACCTTTGGTAACCATGAATCTAAAGCCTGTGATGGCAATAAGCCTGTACCTATTGATAATCACACTAAATGTAAATGGACTGAATGCACCAATCAAAAGACATAGAGTCACTGCATGGATTAAAAAACAAGACCCATCTATATGCTGCCTTCAAGAGACTCACTTTAAACCCAAAGACATACACAGACTAAAGGTGAAGGGATGGAAAAAGATACTTCATGCAACTTACAGAGAAAAAATAGCAGGAGTTGCAGTACTTGTATCAAACAAAATAGACTTCAAAACAAGGAAAGTAACAAGAGATAAAGACGGACATTACATAATCATAAAGGGGTCAATCCAACAAGAACATATAACCATTATGAATATCTATGCTCCCAATACAGGAGCACCCAGTATATATGAAACAAATAGTAACATAATTAAAAGGGGAAATAGAATGCAATGCATTCATTCTAGGAGATTTCAACACTCCACTCACTCTGAAGGACAGATCAACAGACAGAAGATAAGTAAGGAGACAGAGGCACTGAACAACACAGTAGAACAGATGGACCTAACAGACATCTACAGAACTCTACACCCAAGAGCAACAGAATACACATTCTCCTCAAGTGCACATGGAACATTTTCAAGAAGAGATCATATACTAGGCCACAAAAAGAGCCTCAGTAATTACAAAAAGATTGAAATTGTACCAACCAGTTTCTCAGACCACAAACGTATGAAACTAGAAATGAATTACACAAAGAAAATGAAAAATCCCATAAACACGTGGAGACTTCACAACATGCTCCTAAATAACCAATGGATCAATGAACAAATAAAAACAGAGATGAAAAAAATATAGGGAGACAAATGACAACAATAATTCAACACTGCAAAACCTGTAGGATGCAGCCAAGGCTGGGCTAAGAAGAAAGTATATTGCAATACACACCTACCTCAGGAAAGAAGAACATTCCCAAATGAGCAGTGTAAACTCCCAATTAACAAAAGTACAGAAAAAAGAACAAAGGAGGCCCAAAGTCAGTAGAAGGAGGGACATAATAAAGAATTAGAGCAGAAATAAATTTGAGAAGAATAAAACAATAGAAAGAATCAAAGAAAGCAAGAGCTGGTTCTTTGAGAAAATAAACAAAATAGATAAACCTCTAGCCAGGCTTATCAAGTAAAAAAGATAGTCTACTCACATTAACAGAATAAGAAATGAGAAAGGAAAAATCACTATGGACACCACAAAAATACAAAGAATCATTAGAGAATACTATGAAAAATTAAATGCTAACAAACTGGATAACCTAGAAGAAATGGACAACTTTATAGAAAAATACAACCTTCCAAGACTAACCCAGGAAGAAACAGAAAATCTGAACCGACCAATTACCAACAACGAAATTGAACTGGTAATCCAAAACCTACCTAAGAACAAACTCCTAGACCAGATGGCTTCAATGCTGAATTTAATCAAACATTTAGTGAAGACCTAACACCCATTCTCCTTAAACTTTACCAAAAAATAGAAGAGGAGGGAATACTTCCAAACTCATTCTATGAGGCCAGCATCACTCTAATACCAAAACCAGGCAAAGACACCACAAAAAAAGAAAACTACAGACCAATATCCCTTATGAACATAGATGCAAAAATACTCAACAACATATTAGCAAACTGAATTCAAAAATACATCAAAAAAATCATACATCATCATCAAGGAGGATTTATTCCAGAGATGCAAGGATGGTACAACATTCGAAAATCCATTAACATCATCCACCACATCAACAAAAAGAAGGACAAAAATGACATAATTATCTCTATAGATGCTGAAAAAGCATTTGACAAAATTCAACATCCATTCATGAAAAAAACTCTCAACAAAATGGGTATAGAGGGCAAGTACCTCAACATAATAAAGGCCATATATGACAAACCCACAGTAAACATCATACTTAACAGTGAGAAGCTGAAAGCCTTTCCTTTAATATCGGGAACAAGACAAGGATGTCCACTCTCCCCACCTCTAAGTACTGGAGGTCCTATCCATGGCAATCAGACAACACAAAGAAATAAAAGGCATCCAGATTGGCAAGGAAGAAGTTAAACTGTCCCTGTTTGCAGATGACATGATATTGTACATAAAAAACCCTAAAGAATCCACTCCAAAACTACTAAATCTAATATCTGAATTCAGCAAAGTTGCAGGATACAAAATTAATACACAGAAATCTGTTGCTTTTCTATAAAATAACAGTGAACTAGCAGAAAGCAAAATCAGGAAAACAATTCCATTCACAATTGCGTCAAAAAGAATAAAATACCTAGGAATAAACCTAACCAAGGAAGTGAAAGACCTATACTCTGAAAACTACAAGACACTCATGAGAGAAATTAAAGAAGATACCAATAAATGGAAGCACATCCCATGCTCATGTGTAGAAAGAATTAGTATTGTCAAAATGGCCATCCTGCCCAAAGCAATCTTCAGATTTAACTCAATTCCTATCAAAATAGCAACAGCATTCTTCAATGAACTAGAGAAAATCGTGCTAAAATTCATATGGAACCACAAAAGACCTCGAATAGCCAAAGCAATCCTGGGAAGGAAGAATAATGCATGGGGAATTACACTCCCCAACTTCAAGCTCTACTACAAAGCCACAGTAATCAAGACCATTTGGTACTGGCACAAGAACAGACTCATAGACCAATGGAACAGACTAGAGAGCCTTGATATAAACCCAAGCATATAGGGTCAATTGATATATGATAAAGGAGCCGTGGACATACAATGGAGAAATGACAGTCTCTTCAACAGCTGGTGTTAGCAAAACTGGACAGCTACATGCAAGAGAATGAAACTGGATTATTGTATAACCCCATATACAAAAGTAAACTCAAAATGGATTAAAGACTTGAATATAAGTCATGAAACCATAAAACTCTAAGAAGACAACATAAGCAAACATCTCCTGAATATAAGCATGAGCAACTTCTTCCTGAACCCATCTCCTTGAGAAAGGGAAACAAAAGCAAAAATCAACTCATGGGACTACATCAAACTAAAAAGTTTTTGTATGGCAAAGGACATCATCCACAAAACAAAAAGGCATCCTACAGTATGAGAGAACATATCTGTAAATGACATATCTGACAAGGGGTTAACATCCAAAATATATAAAGGATTTACACACCTCAACACCCAAAAAGCAAATAACCCAATTAACAAATGGGCAGAGGATATGAAGAGACAGTTCTCCAAAGAAATTCAGATGGCCAACACACACATGAAAAGATGCTCCACATCACTAATCATCAGTGAAATGCAAATTAAAACCACAATGAGATATCACCTCACACCAGTAAGGATGGCCAGCATCGAAAAGACTAGGAACAACAAATGCTGGTGAGGATGCAGAGAAAGGGGACCCCTCCTACACTGCCGGTGAGAATGTAAGCTACTTCAACCACTGTGGAACGCAATATGGAGGTTCCTCAAAAAACTAAAAATAGAAATACCATTTGACCCTGGAATCCCACTCCTTGGAATTTACCCAAAGAATACAACTTCTCAGACTCAAAAAGACATATGCACCCCTATGTTTATCGCAGCACTTTTCACAATAGCCAAGATATGGAAGCAACCTAAGTGTCCATCAGTAGATGAATGGATAAAGAAGACGTGGTACATATATATACAATGGAATACTATTCAGCCTTAAGAAAGAAACAAATCCTACCATTTGCAACGACAAGGATGGAGTTGGAGGACTGGAGTTGGCTCAGTGAAATAAGCCAGGCAGAGAAAGACAAATGCCAAATGATTTCCCTCATTTGTGGAGTATAACAATGAAGCAAAACTGAAGGAACAAAATGGCAGCAGACTCAGAGACTCCGAGAATGAACTAGTGGTTACCAAAGAGCAGGGGTGTGGGAGGCCGGGTGGGGAGAGAGGGAGAAGGGGACTGAGGAGTATTATGTTTAGTACACACGGTGTGGGGGATCACGGGGAGAACAGTGTATCACAGAAAAGCACATAGTGGATCTCTGGCATCTTGCTGCACTGGTGGACAGTGACTGCTTTGGGGTATGGGTGGAGACAATAATATGGGTAAATGTATTAACCACATTGTTTTTTCATGTGAAACCTTCATGAGAGTGTATATCAATCATACCTGAATAAAAAAATTAAAAAAATAATTATTAGTATATTTAATTAACTATCACTAATAATAATTTTTTAGTTTTTTATAATTGGTAGTGTAGTTTTAGTTATTCTGACACTATTGTACAAGTACAGAGGAATAATAAACAATTATGGAGATCTTAAAATTCTGTTAACTCCTGTGTCCTTAAGAACTAAGATTCTTGGTGTGGAATTTAGGAGATAGAAATATTATAAACCCACTTAACAAAGACCACTTTAATTCCAAACATAAATGTAGATATTGGTATGAATTTACAAGTATTTTTATATACTAAAAATATTTATTCCAGTATTATTTTGTATTTTATGTAATAAAATATACAGTACATATTATATATTATTAATATGTCATTTGCATAATGCATTATATACATATATATGCATACATAATATATATCATATATACATGTGTGTGTATCCTAGTTCTTACCAATGAAAAGGCCTAGAAAAAGGCCTTTCAAGTAGAAATAAGCATCTCTAGAAGCCAGGTTATGGTCTTGAAAAATCATCTCCATTAAAAGAAGCAAGGGCTTCTCAAAGAAATGGCTGATTCAGGGCAGAATTAGGAAATTTACAAAGTGACCTTGAAACATCTCAACATAGCAAATGCATAACAAGGAATATTTCTAAGACCACCAGGATCATGCCAAAAAGACTCAGAAACTGATTCATAAGGCCCCCACTATCCAAAGATGAAACTATTTAAATTGCAATAAGACTAATCATTGCAATGGATTGAAAACTATCAAATATATTTAAATTATGTTTGAAATCCATGAGCTCATAAGAACCAATTTATATTGAATCCTGGGTAAATAAAAAGACAGCACTATCACTAGATAACCAAATGGTATATAAGGGGAATTATGTCCTCAAAAATCTTTTCAGCTGTTAAATAAACATGATAGAATTAGGTAGAATAATAGAATAACACCATTTTATAACCCCCAATGAATGTATAGATCTAAGTATTGAGAGCCAGTAGCAGCTAACATCACAAAGGAACAAAAATTAGATTTGATATATCTCCTGGTGATATAACACAATGCTGAAGGGATTGAATCTGAGTTCCATCAACATTAAATGCATGGATGAGTGGACGGATATATAGAGAGGTATATAGATGTACTAACAAGACCACATAATAGGAATTCTAAAATTCATAAAGGAATTTTTAATGTATAAAGGACTTACAGCTTTTAAATTGTAAGATTCTCTTTTAACATTAACTAGCAAGGATTTTGATGAAGTGAGTATGTCCTAGGGCTTTCAAATTAGTAGAGAGACAAGATTTCATAGCGTTCTTTCTTCCCCTGAGGACCTGGAATGCTTCACCCTTATGGACCATTCAACTGATGGTGCTTTCCTCTAGGGTTTATCATTGCATGAGGACAAGTTTACTCTGTGTGTGTGTGTGTGTGTGTGTGTGTGTCTGTCTGTCTGTCTAACTTGTGCCAGTGTGTGTGTGTGTGTGTGTGTGTGTGTGTGTGTGTCTGTCTGTCTAACTTGTGCCAGTGTGGCTTCCTTCTCAGTTTCACAAGTTTACTCTTATGTGTGTGTGTGTGTGTGTGTTTGTGTGAGTCTGTATAACTTGTGTCAGTGTGGCTTCCTTATCAGTTTCACAAGTTTACTCGTGTGTGTGTGTGTGTGTGTCTGTCTGTCTAACTTGTGCCAGTGAGGCTTCCTTCTCAGTTTCACAAGTTTATTCTTGTGTGTGTGTGTGCGAGTGTGTGTGTGTGTGTGTGTGTGTGTGTGTGTGTGTCTAACTTGTGCCAGTGTGGCTTCCTTCTCAGTTTCATGGTCATAACAATCCACTGAGGATAAAGAACAGAAGATTAGAGAGGAGGCAAAAGGTGAAACCCAAGCCTGGACTGAATGCACAAACACAGCATTAATCTTCATACTGTGAAGAAACAAAATTTAAGAGGAAAATGCAGAAAATGGGAGATAGGAGTTGATTTACATTTATATGTATTTCCAGTACACCCAATTTTAGCTTCTCCCCACCTACTTATCAAAATGTATTGATGCATAACTACTTTATCAAGAAAAATATTTCCAATGTTATGTAATGAACTTCATTCAAAGAACCTGTAGCTAGTGCCTATATAAGACCATTGTATTTAGAAAGAATTGTACTATTTAGACAAGAAAAACATAATGTTTTGATTTGGATAAAGACAGATTTCCATTGGTAAGAAGTAATTATATTCCTCTGCTACAAAGAAATAACATTTTAAAATTCTTCTTCCGCTGAGTTATAGCATATCACATGAACCTTACAATCTATATAGCATTTCAATCGTTTCCTAATTTTTCTGGCCTTTCTTGATACTTGTTTAAAAATTTCTTTGCATTGGCCTATTGAGCCTGTTGGAGTAATATGATGAAGCAAATGACCAGACATAATGACTTTCCAAGGTCCTTGTACTTCCTTATTAACATTCAGTTAGCATAAGTCCTGACTTTATTACTGACTACATTGAATACACAAGACACTGACCTTTGCCATATGCGACTGAATCTCTTCCTGAATATCTATCAGAATGGTTTCATGTATGGAGGAAGCAAGACAAAACAAAGCAGCAACCACTTATCTTTTCTGTCCCTAGAAATTTTAACACATTCACGTCTGCGATCCAAAACAAAGGAAAGAAAGTCCCCTTTGCATTAATTACTATAAAATCTGCGGTGAGAGTTGGAGCATAACCAAGAAGAAAAATTCAAGATGGCAATCCCAGATGCATCTTCCTACACTGAGGTAATACCACTGAATGAACAGAATCAGATATATATAAAACGGAATCAGATATATCTGCCCAACACAAAGCAAAATGACCAGCATATATACCTTATTACTAAGCCTTAAAATCAACTGATAAGACCCAAGGAATGTTTTGATTGGATAATGATGACTTTATCCAGTGTGACTATGGGAAAATCTGACAATTGTTTTACTTTTAATTTATTCCATGCTCATAGAAAGACTGATGGCATTTTCTAAGTATAATATGCAAATTATGTACCTGGTCTTGAAGATTTTGTTAAGTCCCAGAAATAGAGTAAAGAGACAAGTATAATATGCACTGAGCTTTGCTCTGAATACTTTTATTTTGACTCTGTCACAAACTTTGGGATGGAAAGTGACTCCAATTTTCTGAGTCTCCCTTTATTTCACAAGAGGATTGAAGAGGATCCTGTGCCAACATGAGGCATTCATGAAGAAATGATCACCATTCCCAGCTTTCCTGGCCTCTACTAAATTGGAGATGCCTTTCTGTCATTACAGAAGAGTATGGTCCTTATATCTCTACTACCAGAGGTGAAATGATTTGGTCGCATGTCAATTTTCAGAGCCAGTAAAAAAGAAAACCGTGCCAATATAGGCTGATTGAAAGTGGAGGTTTTCTCTTAACATATTTTATTTAGTTTTTAATGGGGAGAAAGACAAAGAAAGGCAGAGCCCATAGAAGTGACTAGAAGCCATGATGTGACCACACTGTGTATAGTAGCCCCCCTTATCTGTGGGGATACATTTCAAGACCTCCAGTGGATGCCTGGAACTGTAGATAGTATCAAACCCTATATATACTGTATCTTTTCCTAAACATGCATAGCTATGGTAAAGTTTAATTTATACATTAGGCACAGTAAGAGAACAACACAAATAATTAATGATAAAATAGAATAATTAAAACAATACTATAATAAAAGTTACATGTATGTGGTCTCTTCCCTCTCTCTTTCAAAATGTCTTATTGTACTGAATTCACCTTTCTCCCTCTTGTGATCATGTGAGATAATAAAATGCCTATGTGAGGCCAGGAGGTGAGGTGAACAACATAGGCACGGTGACAAACCATTGGGCTACTACTGACCTGGCAGTTATCAGGAGGAGGATTATCTTCCTCAGGACCATGGAAACTGAAACTGTGGACAGCAAAGCCATGGATAAGGGGGGCTACCATACACTAACACCATCCGTCTGTAACTCTGGGTGTTCAGGAAAACAGGTTTCTCTGCTCCTCTGAAGCACCTCCTTCCCCCCATTCCTTTGCCAATCTGCGTGACAAGAGAAGAAATGTAACTCAGACTTGTACTAGAGTACTTTCAGGTTTGTAAAGCTTTCTCAAATATATTATCTCATTTAGCCATTAACACAGCCCTTTGACTTCAATGAAATGTGTATGGATATATGCATATGTACGTATGTGTGTATGCATATTATTACCACTTAAACAGAAAATGGAAACTAAGTCTGAAGGAGGATAAAGAGTCCTAAAAAGTTGATATAACTAGGAAAAGACTGAGCTGGGATCACAACCAGGCATTCAGAATCTAAATTCCCAATGTCTTTTTACATCAAAGCAAGCCACTGATGACGCCAACCTCAGTGCAGCTCTGGGAAGGAATCTTATCTCCATCCTAGATTCATGTCAAAGAAATCCAGAACATGAGAGAAGAGGCTAATGACTTCAGAAGTAAGTTTCGGGTACATAGTACCATAACAAAAGAGAATCAAGGAAACTCAAGTAAGATGCAAATTAGGAGAAAAAAAATAAGAAACTTGCATTGGCTTTAACTGGCTATATGTAAGAGGGGGCTTTAAAATGATCATAAATCCATAAATTATGTCAATGTTCTATATAGAAGATGGTCATCAGCCGTATTCCATTTCATTGAAAATTAGGAACACCTTGTTTCTTATTATAAAACGAATGTATGCTTACTCCTTAAAAAGTTAAAAGCACAAATAAACAAAAAGAATAAAATTACAGACTTACTTATCTCTTCACCCAGGGATAATCACTATTATCATGATGGTATATGTCCTCTCTTGCTTTTCTTTCTATGCATAAAAATATATCCTTTTTTTCTATATTGTACATATAATTTTACAAGTTTGCTTTTTTTCAGAGCAATATGAATATCTTTCTGTATTACTGAATACTCTACAACCACAGCTAAAACGCTTTATAGCATCCCTTACATGAATATGTTAAAATGTAGTTAGGTAATTCTGCAGTGTCTTCAGTATTGTATATTTATAAATAATGCTTCACAATAGCCTGGTAAATATATTATGGTTTTGATAGCTGGCGGGGTGCACAATGGGGGAAATTTCTAAAAATAAAAGCTGTATAGTATATTGGTATGCAATTAGAACTTTTTTTACATGTTACCAAATTGCCCTCCAGAAATCTTAAACCAAGTTACTCCCACTAACATGTGAGTATACCACCCCCTCACCAGCACTGGCTACTACCATTCTATCTACTAACCACATGGTGATACGTAAAGAACGGTATTTCACTGTGGTTTCAGTAACATTTCTTTAACTATCAGCTAGTGTGGATTTTTTACTCATGTTCACTAGACATTTGCATGTCTTCTTTTGTAAGTTACTCATTTCTATATAAGAAAGAAATTTTGACAGTGACCTATAGCATTAAGTCTGAATTGTAGAAATTCATCTCTCTGGAGTTCTTTATTATAATTATAATTTTCTACACTAGTTCTAGGAATACCCTTTTGAAAGCAAGAGGAATGAACTGGATGAATTCTTAAAAATCCCTCTTTTAGTCCTAAGGTTCCTTCATTCATTCATTCATCTCATCTTTTGTTGAAGTCCATATTACTTCATACAACATTTTATAAGTTTATGTAGAGCTTTCCCATGCAGTATTTAATCTGATCCTCACAGCGACTCTGTTGAAAGGGATTACTAACCTAGGCCCACAAGTGGTTTCAAGAAACACAGGAATTCCTTTAATTGTTTATTAAATTCCGTACTTTAATAAATAATGAGAGCATTTTTATACATATACATTTGTTTGTCAGAGAACATTCTGTAGTCAGAGAAGTCTTAAAGACTTGTGAAAAAGAGAGGGGAAGCTATTTCAAGCTCTATCTCACAAGTAACATAAAAGCTCCCCCAAAGTTAGTTACTTTGTTTAAGTCACAAGGGTGATAAGTGGTGGGATGAGGACTATAGCTCTGCTAATTTCAAATTCACTGCAATTTCTAGTGTACCTTAAGTGGACATAGGAGTTGTAGAAATATAGAATGTCATCCTGGCCTCAATGAGCCTACTGACTACTGGAGGAAGACTTATGCATGAATAGTGAAGCAAGTTAAATAAAAAATACCACATTTCAATATAAGATTTCATAATACCAATTACCAGATAGTAAATGACTTCAATTTCAGAAAATTTCCAAAAAGTTCAAATTAGCTTTCAATATGAAGCAAACTTCTGAACTGAGATTTGAAATTTAGTAATATGAATAGGGGGAAAAGGGAACTCATGGAGTGGTGAGAGAAAAAAATGTTAGTATAGGTCCAAGAGTGGGAATGCGCATATTCCAGGGACACTCAACAGACTACCATGACTATGGGAGAGAATTCATATACATACATGTTATGCTGAGCATTGGCACCACTCAATGTAGGTTTGTATTCTAGGTCTACTACTTGTTTGCTCTTTTACCCTGAAAAGCTATTTAACTCACCTAAGTTAGTCACTTGTAAAATCAGTATCACCATACTTATCTTGAAGAGCTGCTGTTAAGATTTATACCAGTCAAGTATACAACATGCAGTTCTCACATAGTGAAGTCTCCACAAAGTACCTACCCATCCCTAGAAGAAGATATATTTGAAAAGATAGGCTGAAACAAGATTTTAGACAGCATTGAATGCAAAGCTCTGAGTTTAGAAAAACCATTTAAGATTTGTGTCACTAAATAGTAGTACTATGATAAAAATGATATTTTATGAAGATAAATTTGACATTTGAGGCTGTGATCAAGTGAAGAGTAAAGAGAAGTGGAGTTGAGAATAGTCAAGGGACTATTGAAATGTTTCAGGCCTAAGAGGTGGTAATGTCTAGTCTTAATTTTAGTATGAGGACTAGAAAGAAAGGCATACATAAGAGGAGATGTTTTGAAGGATTTGACCGGTTATAAAAGAACAAGAAGAGGAAGAAAAGAGATAATGGTGGGTGACAATATGGTGCGTGACAATACCTAACGATGCCAGAAATGAGAGCTCGTTAGGAAAGGTGAGCGTTGTTTCATTTTAAACAAATTGAGTTTGAAATGACAACAGAAAGGTCTATCAGTCAGGATTCAGCCAAAAAACACTAGAGTTAATTTAAGGAGAAAAAGATTTAAAGAAAGGAATTAAATGCTTAAAAATAATTGGCAGCATTAGAGGAAATGATTCCTGGCAGAACCTCCAGAAATAACTGCCAGAGGAAGACTACTGAGCTGGTTTTCCAAGGGAGTTGTTACTTTGGCCACATCAGGATGAGGGGGCTTCAGGAGGCTGCCACAGCAATTCTTGATCCCAAGAACCCACCACTGTAACTGTGATCCAGAATTGTGAAGCTGGTGGGGTCACATCACCTGCTCTCCATAGCCACAGAGCAAGTGACTAGACCCTGAGCCAGTGTCACAGAAAAGCCCAACACCTCACCAGGACTCTGCTCGGCAGTAGCACAAGGCCAGTGCAGCCAGACCATGGCCTTGCTGCCTATCTTCTGTTCCAAACCCACAGGAATACATCTGGTAGGCAGAACCTATTTTGAACCCAGAAGCCTAGCTACAAAAGAGTCTGGAATATGTAGTGTTTTGTTTTGTTTTTAACTTTTTTAGTTTTCCAGACTCTTCCCTTTAAGAAGGCCCAACAGAAGGCAGTTGAGATAGAGGCAATGCCAAACCACCACAGGCACCATGGAAGTTGCTGTGTAAATGTCCAGGGGCTAATTACATAAGCAGTGCCAAAGCTCACAAGAGAGACTGGAACTGGAGACTTGGAGAAAGATGCTATCTGACTTGATTACTTCTCTGTTTGGATATCTTACAGAAAGGAACAATAAAGCCAAAAAGACTTAAAGCTGAAGTTTGCAGCTGGTTCTACACAAATTACCTGTTTATGACACATGAGTACCTCTAGGTGTACATCATGGCGGGACCAAAAAGGTAAGGGCTAGAAGACCCTAAGCAATGTCCACAGACAGCTGGCATACTGTCTAATTGCACAAGCATGGGAGAGGTCTGGAGGGTTAACTTCCCAGTGTCCCTTCCACCCCATGTGATTAATCTAGGCCAATTAGGCGAATTTTATTCCCCAAGTGACTGGTTTAAGAATGGACGTGAGAGCTAATTCTGGCCTGTGAGACATGAATGGTGGTTTGCTTGGCAGTGACAGGGAAAAGTCTTGTCACTCAGAAAGAGAGAAAGAAAGAAAAATAAGTTATCTTGCTTCTTCTGGACATTGTCTTCTTTGGATGTGTCCCCTGGAACTGACGCGGTGATCTTGCCTGAGAATAAGGCCAACAAATGGCAGAGGGGGAAGCCAAGAGAATCACATAGAAGAAAATCCAGCAGCATAAAGAACTACTCCACTGTGATTCTATTCTCCCCACACTCCTTTTTAAAATGAATAACAGCACCTGAGTTTTCTGTTACCGGCAGCCAAAGACATCATCATCATCACTAATTCCAGCACATTTCCTATGATGCTCTTCATTAGATTTTCAGGAGACAAACTTTCCTCTGTTCTAGCCTGAAATTTCCTCTACAGATAATAATCAATGCATTTTAATGATACAAATAATTTGTATGTATGGAGCACCATGGAAATCTGTATTTATTCTTTAAGATTATTTTATACAACTTTGTTATTCAACTCAATCGAATCAAAAGACTCACATTTATTCTTCAAGATGTAACTGGATCCCAATGTGAGCCTGAGTTGGGTTCACTGTGGGGCTCTGACATGTGTGGGAACATGGGGTGGACTGATGGTGTGGATCCCTCAGACTTTCATTTGAGCTTATGTTTAAGCAGGAGTTGAGGAAAGAAGAGAAGAAAAGTACAAGAGGGTGCGGAGGTCATGCACGTCTCCTGACCCAGCCCCTGAATCATGGATGCCGTTCATGGAAAGAGTCCGAGAAAAGATTTAGTGAAGGAGACGGTTCTGCTGCCAGCATGTGCAACAGGCCACGAGCAGCCTTGCCTGGTAACTCGGTGAGCAAGCGTGACTAACACGGATGAGAGACACTCTCCCTCCCTCTCCATGGCTAACTCGTGGCCTTGGCACACTGAGGACTCCAGGACTGCCGTCACCTGAAATCTCTCTCTCTTGGTGCTTGGCTTCTCTGGGGATGCTGAACAACCACGGCATGTTTGGGAGAACTCTGAAGTTACAACAGTTAATGAAGCTCATTGGCTGTAATGGCTGTAGTACAAACTCTCAAGTCATTTCAAGGTCAAAGTGTTGTGGAAAGAGGTTAGTGCAAGAGAGGAAGAACTCAGCAGATGTTATGTGGGCATTGCAGTCTACCAGACAGTATACGCATGTATGTGAGACTGCCCTGGTGCCTGAAGTATAAAGTGAGGACACTTTGTAAGAGACTGCTTCCAGACGAGCAGGAGGGATCAGAAAAATGTCAGCAGGGGTTGTCACTGTTAATGTGAACCCATCAGGGGAAACTCAGGCTGCATTATGTACTCTAGGCTTTGTCTCTGTATAAAACCTATTCATCAAGAAGTTAAGACACCAGAACAAGGGCACAAGCCTGACACCAAACAGACTGAGATTCTCCCCTGCTGCCCTCAGCTTACGTTAGAGCATACAATAAACACCTGGATACCTGCCCTTGCTTTAGTGGTAAAGATCTTATTGAGAACAGAATTGTGTGCCTCCTGTAAGATTCATGTAAGAAATTTGCTTCAGACCTAGTAACAGGAAAAAATTTGTCTTTCTTGAAGAATGTATGTTTTCTCCTTCAAGACAATGAGGATGTTTTGTCAAACCATAGTTCTCTTCTTCCTTTTTCCCAACCTCGTGCTAACTTTTCCCTTTCTGTTATCATTTCATTTGTTCTACGTTTTTGCTTATTCTGTCTCCTCTGTCCAGTTTTGTTTATACGTATCCTAGTGAACAACTGTACATCCTCTCAGGACTGCAGTCCAGGGGGATGGTGGAGGGTACCGTGGCTGTGGTGTTGGGGTGTGGGGGACAGCAGAGGCTACTGGGGCTGTGGTGGGGAGATGGGGGGACAGCAGAGGGCACCAGGGCTGTGGTGTGTGTTTGTGGGGGAATACCGGGGCAGCGGTGAGGGGTGGAGTTGGAGCTAAGAACTAACAAAGGGCTCGAAAAAGGGAGGAAGTTTGGCTGAGAAAGAATAGGGGAAGGAAAAAGGATTGAAAAAATGAAAAGAAAGGAAGAAAGAGAAAGAGGAATAAAGGAGGGAGGAGAGGGAGAGAGAAAAACTGAGTGATAGAGGAAGAGAGGGAAAGGGGAGAAGCAAAGGGGAAAAGCAAGAGAGCCTGACTTTAGGAAACCACTTCTCAGTGGGCATGGCCCTGCTCTGATGCTCCTCGCTTGACCCTGTCCGGTCAAAAGACATGTGGTCATCAGGGAGACAGGAATTAAGAATTTTCCAAATCAAGCAGTAGTAATAACTATTAGAGAGGACACAAAACTCCCCTCTTCTGACTTCTAATCAAGCTTTCTTCCAAGTTCTACTATATGAAGTGTTAAGAAAACACACACCAGGACACTGTGTCCGGAGGGCCTCTTATATGTCCATGTCACGGGAACAGAGGAAGCCCTATGTCCTCTCCAACTAGCATGGTAGAGGAGTCGCCTACAGCAGGTTCTCAGAGCAGAGAGTTGATGGCTCAGCATTCAGAGAACCTGGCACTGTCAGGACATGACAGGGGATGGGATAAGCCAGCAGCCTGGAAAGGCTTGGAAGGAAAATTCTGAAGACCTGACCAAACTGCAGGCCAAAGAGAGCACCCACATTGTTTATTTCCTATCACATTACAAGTGGCCCAACTCAGCTAAAGTCAGAAGACTTCTTAGGTTTAACTTTCAAATCAGCTAGGTCTCCTGGTGAAACAAATTAATACTAATAATAGCTTGAGGGATTAATCTTTAGCAATTTATTATACAAAGCAACATAGGTACGTAAAAGGGGATCCTTATCTTTTAGAAAATTCTACAAGATATACAGACATCACCAACCACATGGCATAGCAGTGTGTTTGTTATGGTGAAACAGGAAAATCAGTCTTTGTTCTCACAGAGTATGAAATCTAGCCTATTCACGAAGGTAAATGTGGAGGATAAATGAACTCCTTTAAGTTACTCATCAAAACACTTCCCTTATTCAGGCCTCAGGGGCTATCTTTAAAAAGTCAAGGCATGTAATGGATCACTTACTAACTGGACCTCTCATCCTGCACCACAATCCCCCACTTCAAATACTACAGATGTCTTAATAAAGCCACCTTTCCCTACTCACTGTAGGGGGGATCACGTGAAAGTATTGATCCAAATTTTATGTATTATGGCCAGTTATGAGCAAAATAAGGTCTGGACAAATCATTGTACTAATTTTCAATGTAACTAGGTTCTGCATAGTTAAAGTTAAATGGGGAGGAAGTTCAGAAAGATCAAACACAGCAACTTAGGTAGGGGGAATTAATTGGATAACTTTATAAAACTCACTTTGCAACCTGAAAGTACAGACTAACAGACACGTCACTGGGCCCCATGGCAGGTCAGCACTTGAGCAAAAATGGAAGCAGCAGTCCATACGGCTGATTTTGCTCTTTGTTAATTGATGGTGCTCACTGCCATTAGCTACATCACTGTTATCTCACCTTAACTGAGATGGAAAACTACCACAGGGAGTTTTCAGAGGCATGAAATGGCTGGAGAAAATGTCAACAATAAAATTCTAGGACTGTCTTGTTTTGTTTCATCTTGTTTTTTTACTTCTAACAAAGTTACACTGAATAAAGAAGTCTGTGTTAATGATTATGAATAAGGAAGTAAATTTTGAACAACACTGCAACACACAAGAGAAGGAAATTAGTGGACAAGAGAAAAGTTTTCAGTCTGAATGAAAATGACAGTTGCCAATAGAAGGCTAAAAATTTCAGGTGATGACCAATTGACAAAATCTTTTAAAAGAATTCCAAGTGAATAGAAATCTTAAAGCTTGTAAAAGAAAAGAGAACAGGGAAATGACTTCATTGGGTAAATCAGATAACTATGTATTTCACCCTAGAAAAAGAAATTCTGCTCTCTTAATTTTAATTTTAAACTGTGGTATATATTCACCTTGAACTTGAGAGTAAAATAAATGGTGATTCTAATATAAATATTGTTGTCACATGTGAGTGGCCCCAGGGAGATAATGTGGATTAGGAGGAGAGATAGGAAACCCAGATATAATAATCCACTGGGAAAACTAATGAACTAGTGATTTACTTCAGGAGACTAGAGAAACTGAAAATTCAACTCAAATTGTAGTAAAAATATATCAATGCTTTGTTCCCAAGTTTCTTCAGAAAGTAATAGTTCCTCTTGGAAGTAGTCAGTGCAAATGCTCAGTATTGTTAACGCACAACGAAACTTATACCTATGGATTTTATATTCTGTCATATTTTGGCCTTTGTAATATTTTATATCCTCTTCCCAATCTGTGATTCTTGCTTTCCATGTCCCTTTCTTTAACTCACAAATTTATGTTGGAAGAGACAAAAAAAATTAATTAATTAAAATCTTTTATTAATCTCCAGTAACTATTTTAGAGGGGGAGGTTGTATTTCATTGACTATTATTTATGTAAATCAGATCACAGGAATTAACATACTGGAAGGAGCTGGCATTTGTCCTGATATATTGAATCCTTAGCATGACAGAATCACTTAAGCTGGATTCACTAACATCAGGTTTCCTCTCATTATTGACCCCTACAGAGTAGGCTCTGACAAGTGGAACTGCTGCAAAGTTCATGAATGATGTGGAATAAATTCATTGCTCAGGAAATACTGAAAACAGATGACACTGAACTCATATATTGTGCAAGTTCAACACAAATCCATCTCCACCAAGGACACAGAATTTCCCTATGTCCTTTTCTGACATACCCATGGAAAATGGTCTTCAGGTACCCTTTCCTTAAGCATCCCATGGCTGTACAGCATGTCACCCCCTGGGAACACAGTAAGCCAAGGGCCATTCACAAAAAAATAGTTCAGGCCTGAAAAGAAACAACATGAGGGCTTTTACAAGACATACAAACATGAAGTAAGTGATGGCCATGATTTAGGGCAGGTGCTTGGGCTTCATTCACATTTATGGTTAATATTTCAAATGTACTGTTTCTGTTACCCTAGACCCTAACAAGAAATCAGCTTGTGTGAGTGAAAGGGGATTGTGAGGAATAGGAAAGGGCTGAGAACATAACCTGATCCATTTTTTAAGAGGCTGGATCAGCTACTTGAAGGATGTAAACAGACCCTTACTACAGGTATGGGACCTCATTGCTACAGGAAACATGTATTATTACCATTACCTCAACTGACACTCTTCAGACTATAACTAATTAAATAACTGTTACCTAGAAGATTTAGTTCTAAATCTAAAAATCTTTAGCTGTGTGTGTTTCTGTTATACAATATAATCAACTTGTGATAATCTGTGCTATTGAGGACAGAAATAACATGGATAAAGGAAATCCACAGAATAAAAAAATAATCTGATTTTAGACTATAGTCAACTTCTCACCCACCAAACCTTAAACTAAAGCTCCTTGCCTTGACTGATTTTTCCCCTCTTCAGAATTGCTCAATAGAAATAGTAATGAGCTAAAGGGAAGGTGGAGAGATAAACAGAAGAGAAGCAACAGAAGAGAATAATCTACAAAGTAGGAAACTGGCCATATTCTGAGAATGAATTACCCAGATTCTCAAACTGTTAAGTCATAATGTGTGGCTCTATATGTTTCCTTTCTTTTAAATCAGGGTACATATAAAAAAATGAGTTCCCACAGTACAGACACGATAGACAGGATTCCTTGAGAGAAAAATGAACATGATAATGTTTCCATTAAACTGGGGTTTTTGGAAGGGCGGGGAGGAGAAAGCTGTGCATAGTGTTTATATAAAACCTAAATTGCTTTGATACTTAGAGGACATTTCTACTAGTATCATTTATTTTTTTAGTTATCTATAAATATTTCATGTACCTTTGAATTACTGGAAGTGAAAGTAGTAAATATAGGCATATAGAGTTGGCTTTAAGATGGAGGAAGAGGCCATGAGAAGTATCTAGAAGATGGAAGAGGCAACAAACAGACTCTATCCCAGAGTCTCCAGAATAAATCACTCCTGCCTCCTTCAAACTCAGTGATGTCAGCCCTCTGAGGCTCACTTTGTACCTCTGGCCTCCAGAACTTTCTATCTTCTCATGACTCTGCTATTCCTTCAAAAAAGGAGGAGAAAATGACCAAGTTCCAATATATATCAGATTAAAGATGGTTGAATAAGAAGGCAAGACAGAAACCTCCTCCCAAAAACACATAAAGAAGGAAAATACAACAAATACAATTAGACCTGAAATGACTTGAAGACAGCAGAACAGATCTCCTACACCTGAGGAAGAGGAGAAGACCACACAGAAAAGACCAGAAAGCATAGCAGAGACCATCTAATAAAAAAGAAAGAAACACAGAATCCCTGACAAAATAAACAAGCAGAGGAATTTGATCTAATCAAAACTACAAGACAGAACTCCAGAAAAAGGGATAAATGAAACAGAGATCACCAATTTTATTGATAAAGATTTCAAAATAAAAGTCATAAACATGCTTATGGATTTACAGAAAAGCATTCAAGATCTCAGGGAGGACTTCAACAAAGAGAGAGAAAACCTGAAAAAGAGCCACTCGAAGCTGAAGAATACAGTATCTGAAGTGAAACAAGCAATGGAAGAATTTAAAGGTAGATTAGAACATGTACAGGATATGGTAAATGAAATGGAAATTAGAGAACAGTTAAAGAAGCTGAGGAACAGAGGGAAAAAAATGATCTCTAGGAATGAAAGAATGATGAGAGCTATGTGACCAATCCAAAGGAAACAATATTTGCATTATAGGTGTACCAGAAGGAGAAGAGAAAGATGGATAGAAAGTCTCTTTAAGGAAATAATTGTTGAAAACTTCCCCAATCTAGGGAAGAAAACAGACACTCAGGTAATGGAAGCAGAGATCCCCTAAAAAAGGAACCCAGGAAGACAAACCATGATGTATAATTAAAGTGGCAAAGATCAAGAATACGGAGAGAATGTTGAAAGCAGCCAGAGAGAGAAAAAAAGATTATTTATAAAGGAAATCCCATCAGGCTATCAGAAGACTTCTCAACAGAAAATCTTCAGGCCAGAAGGAAGTGGCATGATATATTTAAAGTACTGAAACAGAAGGACCTCCAAACAAGAATCCTCTCCTCATCAAGGTTATCATTTAAATTGAAGCAAGGATTAAGCAATTTCCAGATAAACAAAAGTTGTAGGAATTCACCACTGCTAAGCCAGTCTTAAAGGATATGTTAAAGAATTTGCTGTAAATGGAAATGACCCTAAGGCTAAACAGCTTTCACCAGTGAAAATTAACCCACAGTGAAGGTAGTAGACCAACTAATTACCAAAGAAGTATGAAATTAAAACAAAAAAAGAAGCAAAATCAACTATACACAAAACCAGTCAAGAGATACAAAAAAGTGCAGATTATGACATTTAATACAAAAAATGTGGAGGAAGAAGAAAAAGTGAAAAGAAAGTACCTTCGGATTGTGTTTGAAATAGAGTAATCAGCAATTTAAGATAGACTATTATATAGTCAAGAAGGTATCCTTGAACCTTTGATAGTCACAAAACTAAAGATTACAATAAATAAACAAAAAACAAAAATAAATTTAAAAAGAAAGAGAAATCCAATTACAACTCTAAAAGAAAACATCAGTAACAAGAGAAGAATATAAGAGAGGAAGAAAAGAACAGAGAGGAGACACAAAAAAACAGAAAACAATTAATAAAATGGCAATAAGTATATATCTATCAATAATCACCCTAAATGTAAATGGACTGAATGCACCAATCAACAGATGTAGAGTGGTGGAATGGATAAGGAAACAAGACCTAACTATATGCTGCCTACAAGAAACTCATTTCAGACCCAAAGACATACACAAACTAAAAGTGAAGGGATGGAAAAAAGATATTACATGCAAATAATAGGGATAAAAAAAAACAGGAGTATCAGTACTTATATCAGAGAAAACTTATTTCAAAGCAACGAAAGTAATGAGACAAAAAAGGGTATTGCATAATGATAAAGAGATCAGTTTAATAAGAGTATATAACCATTATAAATATCTATGCACCCAACATGGGAACACCTAAATATATAAAAGTAATACTAACAGAATTAAAGGAGGAAATAGATTGCAACATATTCAATTTAAGAAACTTTAAAACATCACTCACATCAATAAGCAGATCAACCAGATAGAAAAAAAATAACAAAACAGGCATTGAACATTAGATCAAATGGACTTACCAGATATCTATAGAAATCTCCATCCAAAAGCAGCAGGATACACATTTTTCTCAAGTGCACATGGAAAGTTCTCCAGACTAGGTCACATACTAGGCTACAGGAAGAGCCTCAATGAATTTAAAAAGATTGAAATTGTATCGAGCATCTTCTCAGACCACAATGGTATGAAACTAGAAATAAATTACACAAAGAAAACAAAAATACCTACAAACACATGGAGGCTAAACAACATGCTTTTAAATAGTCAATGGATCAGTGAAAAAATTAAAACAGAAATCAAACAATACATGGAGACAAATAAAAACAAAACACAACAGCCCAAAATCTGTGTGATGCAGCAAAGGCAGTTCCAAAAGGGAAGTACATAGCAATACAGCCTTACCTCAAGAAACAGGAACAATCCCAAACAATCAGTCTAAAATCATAATTAAAGAAGCCAGAAAAAGAGTAACAAATGAGGCTCGAAGTCAGAAGAAGGAGGGACATAATAAAGATCAGAGCAGAATAAATAAAATAAAGAATAAAACAATAGAAATAAGTCGATGAAAGCAGGAGCTGGTTCTCTGAGAAAATAAAACAAAATAGATAAATGCACAGCCAGACTTATCAAGAATAAAAGTCAGTGTACACACATAAACAGAGTCAGAAATGAAGAAGGAATAATCACAACAGATACTGCAGAAATACAAATAATTATTCTAGAATACTATGACAAACTATAGGCCAATAAATTGGACACCCTAGAACAAACTGACTTTCTAGAAAAATACAAACTTCCAAGACTGACCTGGGAAGAAACAGAAAATCTGAACAAACCAACAACCAGCAATGAAATTGAAGTGTTAATCAAAAAATTCTCCAGACACAAACCTCCAGGTACAGATGGCTTCACAGCCAAATTCTACCATACATTTAAAGAAGAGCTAGTACCCATCCTTCTTAAAGTTTTCCAAATTGTAGAAGAGGGAATACTTCCAAACTTATTCTATGGGGCCAGTGTCACTCTAATAGTAAAACCGAAGACACAACAAAAAAAAATTACAGACCAATATCCCTAATGAACATAGATGCAAAATTCCTCAACAGAATATTAGCAAACAGAATCCAAAAATACATTAAAAAATCACCCATCATGACCAGGGGATTTTATTCCAGGGATACAAGGATGGCATAATATTTTTTAATTCATCAATATCACACAAAATATTAATAAAAAGAAGGGTAAAAAAAACACATGATCATCTCAATAGATGCTAAAAAAGCATTTGACAAAATTCAACATCCATTCATGATAAAAACTTTCAACAAAATGTGTATAGAGGGTACATACCTCAACATAATAAAGGCCATATACGAAAAACCCACAGCCAACATCATAATAGTGAAAAGCTAAAAGCTTTTCCTTTAAGATCGGGAACAAGACAAGGATGCCCACTCTCACCACTTTTATTCAACATAGTACTAAGGTCCTAGCCACACCAATCAGACAACACAAACAGATAAAAGGCATCCACACTGGTAAGGATGAAGTGAAACTCACTATTTGCAGATGACATGATAAAATATATTGAAAATGCTAAAGAATCCACCCCAAAACTACTAGATCTAATAACTGAATTCAGCAAAGTTGCAGGATACAAAGTTAATACACAGAAATCTGTGGCATTCTTATATACTAATATTGAACTAGCAGAAAGAGAAGTCAGGAAAACAATTCCATTCACAATTGCATCAAAAAGAATAAAATACCTAGGAATAAACCTAACCAAGGAGGTGAAAGGCCTATACCCTGAAAACTACAAGATGCTCATGAGAGAAACTACGGAAGACACTCCAAAATGGAAATACATACCATGCTTTCCATAGGAAGAATTAATATTGTCAAAATGGCCATCCTGACCAAAGCAATTTACAGATTCAATGCAATTCCTATCAGAATACCAACAGTATTCTTCAATGAACTAGAACAAATAGTTCTAAAACTTCTAAGGACCACAAAAGACCCTGAATACCCAAAGCAATCCTGAGAAGGGAGAATAAAGCTGGGGGTATTATGATTCCTGACTTAAAGCTCTACTACAAAGCTATGGTAAACAAAACAATTTGGCACTGGCACAAGAACAGAATAGATCAATGGAACAGAATAGAGAGCCCAGATATAAACCCATGCATTTATGGTCAATTAATATAAGATAAAGGAGCCATGAATATGCAATGGAGAAAAGACAGGCTCTTCGACAACTGGTGTTGGCAAAACTGGACGGCTACATGTAAGAGAATGAAACTGGATTATTGTCTAACTCCATACACAAAAGTAAACACAAAATGGATCAAAGACCTGAATCTAAGTCTTGAAACCATACAACTCTTTGAAGAAAACATAGGCAGCAATCTCTTGAATATAAACATGAACAACTTTTCTTTTAACACATCTCCTCAAGCAAGGAAAACAAAATAAAAAATAAACAAGTGGGACTACACCAAACTCAGAAGCTTCTGTACAGTAAATGACACCACTTGCAGAACAAAAAGGCATTATATGATATAAGAGAATATATTTGCAAACGACATATTCGATAAGGGGTTAACATCCAAAATATATAAAGAACTCACATGCCTCAACACCCAAAAAGGAAATAACCCTATTAAAAAATGGTCACAGGATATGAACAGACACTTCTCCAAGAAGAAATTCAGATGGCCAACTGGCACATGAAAAGATGCTCCACATCGCTAATTATCAGGAAATGCAAATTAAAACCACAATGAGATATCACTTCACACCAGTTAGAATGGCCACTATCCAAAAAACAAGAAATAATAAATGCTGGCGAGGATGCAGAGAAATGGGAACCACCTACACTGTTAGTGGGACTGAAAATTGGTGCAACCACTGTGGAAAGCAGTATCGAGGTTCCTCAAAAAACTGAAAATGGAAATACCATTTGACCCAGTAATTCCACTTCTTTGAATTTACCCAAAGGTAACAAAATTGCTGATTTAAAAATATATGTGCACCCCTATGTTTATTGCTTCACTGTTTACAATAGCCAAGATATGGAAGCAACCAAAGGGTCCATCAATAGATGAATGGAAATAGAAGAGGTGGTATATATACACAATGGAATATTATTCAGCCATAAAACGAAAAAATCTGCCATTTGCCACAACATAGATGGATCCAGAGGGATCCATATGCTCAGTAAAATAAGCAAGGTGGATAAATACAAATACAATATGATTTCACTTATCTGTGGAATATAAAAACAAAGCAAAGCAGAAGGAACAAAACAGTACTAGACTCACAGACACTGAGAAGTGACTTGTGGTTACCAATGGGGAGGAGAGTTGGCAGCAGAGGAGAGGAGAGGGAGGGGGATAGTTGAACCACTGTGATGTATATTTGATAAAATAAAAAATTTAGAATATTAAAAAAATAAGTATAGGCATATATAGATTAATACATATATATATACATTCAAATGTATGCACATACATTCATATGTATATACATACATTCAAGAGAGGATCCTTGCAAAGACCAATAATAATACTGAGGAGTGTGATGAATTCAATCCTCTGTATCTCAACTCAAACAAATTAATTCACTTATTTAGTTTTATTTTTGTCTTATGTTCACAGACTGAAACCATAATTCTACCCAGCATATTCCTTGATACAATGTGAATGTCCATCAAAACACAGGCAAAATAATTTAAATTTCATGTCCTGATGTTGGATCAAGATGTCATGCATACTAATTGAAGCAGCTTGTTTGTCAGGAAAAAGCAGTCCCCACACGGTAATTCACCATTTCTTTTAGTAGTCTACAGATCTCGGAATTTCCATCAGATTTTATTTTAACAGATACCTATGCTGTGTTAAATGTACATCAGACACTTCTCCAAGTATGTTATGAATGTTAATTCACTTAATCCCCATAACACCCCAATGAGGTAGATACTATTGTTACCCACATTTTATAGAAGGGAAAGCTGAAGCAAGAAAAGGCTATTTAACTCAACCAAGTACCATAGCTAGTTATGTGGCAGAACCAGAATTTGAACCCAGAAGGTTTTAGCCCAGAGTCTTTGTGTAAAGTGTGGCTCTATGTAAAGCTACCTCTTAGATGAGGCAAAATATACGGATGCAAAAATGTCTATTCTAATACAGATCCTGAGGCAGTACCTTCCTGTGGTTAATTAACAGTGGTAATATGGGAAAACCACTGAACATGGCAAGACACTATGCTACATATTATACATACTACACTGTTATCCAATTTAGTGCTCAACCTAACAGCAGAGGAAAGAACCTCAACTCCAAAAGCTTAATTAACCTGGTTCATGTCACACAGCTAGTAAGTCGCAGAGCAAGGATTTGAATCCATGCAGGACCATCAGTGAGTATGACTTCTTTAAGGGCCCCACATAGTGTAGTCTAAGTGCAGGGCATCCCTGATGCTTGCTGGCCACAAATCGAGGACCATTTGACTCCAGGTCCAGTACTCTTTCCACTGCAATGCCTTAGAATCCACTAAGGCCTTAGAGCATAATCAAACACAGTGACAAATGATCCTGCAAGGCTTTGCCATAGATTGGCATTTCAATTCTCTTAAGATCTTGAATGCTTAATGCTTAGACGGCTGTCTTAATTAAGGAATATGATTCCTGCTCCCCTTTCTTCCGTATCTGTGGTCTTTAAATTACAAATTCCACAGGTCACCACAATATTACAAAATTCATTAAGTATTTAGGGAAACAACTCTGAGATATTCCACAGTGCTGAAAAATCTCTTCATTCTTAGAATATTCAAAGCATAGCTTTTAAACTGTTTGCTCTGACAGACAGCATGCAATCAATGTTATAAGCATTTTCATAAAATTTTCATTCATTCATCCATTCATTTAAGAGTTATTCAGTTTTCACTCTATGCCAGATATTCCTTGAATAAACTCTACCTTTATTTAACTAATTTTAAATTTGGCCAGAAAATTCTATAATTATGCAACCACAGTGTATTTGAGGTTTTGTCTACCATCTCATTATATTCTTTTCAGTGGTTCATCTTTGTTTACCTATTGATTACTTTTGTTAGCATCTTTCTAAGCGACTGCTAATACCTGTTGGAGACAGTAAACACTACAATCTGAAGATCAGCTACTTCTCTGCATAATCAAACGGCAGATGATGGTACAAGAAGATGCAGTGGGAGCTGTCACGTGACGTACCCTTGCCAAGAGCGAGGGTGTGTGCGCCAGTTTGCGGGAAGAGGCCTACCAGGACTTGCTTTCCTAGCACACTACAACATAGGACCACGTAAAACCCCCACCACTCAAATACCACTTCGAAGTTTTTCTCAGGAAATCTTGGCCCAGCCACAATCCTACCATGCTTCTCAAGGGAAATAAGTAAGTAAATTATGGCCTCTGCTTAGTGAAAAAGGAGACTATATATTAAGTAAATGCTTTTGAACTTCTAGGAATTAAGAATATGTGTCATCAATTTTTTGAATAAATATGGTATAAACAGTATAAGAATAATGTATACTTAACAGTGTACTAGACACTGTTCAACCTGATGTCCATATATTTAATTTAATTTAATCTTCACAACAACCCAACCAAAGTGGGTTAATTTTTATCTCCTCTTTATAAGTGAGAAAGAGAAAAGGTCTGGGAGAAAAACCCAAATCCTCAAAAATAAGTAACAATTAATGAGCACTTACTATGTGCTAGGCCCTACCCTTAGAGATATGAATGCTTTCAGTTTTCACACTGTCATCCCCATTTTATAAAAGAGAAAACTGAGGCTCAATTACTAATGAGTGGAGCTGAGGTTCAAACCCACGCAATCTAGGTCCAGGGCCTGCACTCAAGTGCAGCCCTGTCCTGCCAGGTACAAACTACAGGCTAACGGAGGAAGCATGCTGGGTTATCATTTCACAATTCAAATGACAAATTAACATTGTAACTATCAAAGGTCAACACCTTAATTGAATATTACATGGCAACAAACCTTAATAATCCTGGCCAGAGGTAGCTAGATGCAACTACAAAATAATGGCAGATCACAATAACAGTTCATTCATCTATTCTTCCAAGAAGCCCTTTCTTACCTGGCTCTGCCACCAACTCCCTACCCCACATAGGAAATCACTCCTCCTCTGCACCTCATAACTCTTCAATTGTTACATTGCTATTACTACATTCTGGGACTATAATTTTTCTATTGCATTATTTGTCTCCCCCACTAGAGTCTGGCTTCTCTAGGTCAGAGACTTTTATCTTAGTCACTTCTCTATTCCTAATATCATGCACAATGTCTAGCACAGAGTTGGTCTTAAACTACTTAAAATGAATGAATGAATGATCCACCTCCTGCGGAAATAATAGTCACCGAGATGGTAGTCCTAATCTGTCATTCACATGTTTTGCAAAAGAACTATGAACATGGTGAGAACACAAAACCAGTGCAGTCAGGAGGATCTGGCACTGAGGTAGATGTAGTCCAAGAGACCACAGGTACATGAATGAGTCTAGTTGAGACCAGCTGAATCCAGCTGAAATCAATGGAACCACATGCTGACTCATGACCAATAACAAATGGTTGTTGCTTCTAGCATTGACTATCAGGGTGTTTTGTGGTACAGCAATAGCTGTCTCACACAGGCAACTTTGAAAATGATTGTTTTGTTGGATTTGTTGATATACTGAAAAATATTAAAAAATGAATGGTTCAAACCCAAAAGGTAGCGTAAAATAACAGCATCCTCTCAGAACAGACAAAATATCTAAAAGAGATGATACACTCAGAAGCTTTCCTGTGTTCAAAAGCCAGCTCAAACCTTCATAATCTCTGAAAATACTTGTGCATCTATCCATTCACTTATTCATTCATTCATCAAACATTCTCATGTCTATTACCATCCAACACTGTCTAATACTCTAGAAATGCAGGCAATAATAAGATATTCCTTTTCCTAAAAGTGTTTTACACTAGTGCCTTATACTACTAAAGGACAGACCTATCAGGAAAGAGGTGTGCCCAAGTGTTACATGAGCCAATATAAACCCACAGAAGAAGCCCAAAGAAAGGAGTAGTCAGTTCTGCACACTTGTGTCAGGAGGCAAGAAGGGGGTAGAAGTTAGAAGAATAGGTTAAATAGATTAATCTTCCATGATTACTCACCTTCCATGATTAATCCACCTCAAACAATGACACAGGGACAAAGTTCTTCACCAGCTCCCCTTTGCAAACTGGGTAAAATCCTTACTACCAAGGCCTTGCCAGGCTCACCTGCTCTTGCTGTTCTTTTCTAAGCACTCATATTACTCATGGCTTTCTTCATGCTTCTGTGTAACCTGTCCCCTTTGCATGTAATTCCCCCTGCTACCTTTTTTGTTTGCCTAATCCAGAGATCTCAGCCTGGTGGCACAGGAACTTGTTGCAGTTTGTGATCATGTTTTGTTTGATCCATAGAGGGATTCATATTTCAATTGTCTGCCAAACATTTAAGACTTTGGATACTTAATAGGAGAGAAAAAAGTTTGATTTCTGGCTCCTTTAGGGGGAAGAAGAGAGAATTATCGAGGTATCATTTCTGAAAATGACAATTGGTTAGTCTCCATCAGTCCCTATTCTTTCTTGAACACTGAGGCTGAGTATTGTACAACCGCTTTTCTTTTAAATATAAAAACAAGGGGGGGAGCCAAGATGGCAGCATGTGTAGAGCAGCGTAAATCTCCTCCCAAAACCACATATATCTATGAAAATATAACAAAGACAACTCTTCCTAGAATAAAGACCAGAGGACACAGGACAATATCCAGACCACATCCACACCTGCGAGAACCCAGTGCCTCATAAAGGGGGTAAGATACAAGCCCCGGCACGGCAGGACCCGAGCGCCCCTCCCCCAGCTCCCGGCAGGAGAAGAGTAGGCAGAGCGGGAGGGACACGGAGCCCAGGACTGCTGAACACCCAGCCCCCGCCATCCAGACCAGAGCACAGTCACAGTGCATGCTCAGGGCCCTGCATACTAGGGAAACAGGGCAGCAAGAACGGTGAGAGGGTACCGGAGGCCTGGCGCCGGAGGACATAAGAAAAGCAAGCGGCCATTTTTTTTTTCTTTTTCTGTTTTGTTTTGGCAAGCGCTTTTTGGAAGTCTTAAAGGGACAGGGAACCCAATACTAAGGAAACAGGGCAGCAAGACCGGCAAGCGGGTATTGGAGGCTGGCGCCAGAGAACAAAAGAAAGGTGAGCGGCCAATCTTTTTTTTTTTTTTTTTTTAACTGTTTTGTTTTGCCGAGCGATTTTTCAGAAGCCTTAAAGGGACAGGAACCCCAATACTAGGGAAACACGGCAGCAAGACCAGTGAGCAGATGCTTGAGGCTGGCGCTGGAGAATAAAAAAATACAAGCGGCCGTTTGTTATTTTTATTTATTATTTTCTTAATTTAAATTTTTTGTTGTTGTTGTCGTTGTTTTGTTTTGGCGGGTGCTTTTTGGAAGTCTTAAAGGGGCAGAGACACTTAATCCAGAGGCAGGGAATCCGGGGATCTCTGGGCACCCTAATCCCCTGGGCTGCGGGGAGCACAGAGGGCCCTTACAGAGATAAATAACCTCCCGGCCGCTCCCCCTCCAACGCGACTCCACCACTTTGGAGTAGCTGCCCGAGCCAGGCCACGCCCACATCAACAGCAGAGATAAACTCCATAGCAGCCGGGCAGGAAGCAGAAGCCCTGTCTGTGCACAGCTGCCCAGCAAAAGCCACTAGAGGTCGCTGTTCTCCCCGGAGAGAAAAGCCACAAACCAACAAGAAGGGAAGTCCTTCCAGCCGTCACTCGTTCCAGCTCTGCAAACTATTCCTATCACCATGAAAAGGCAAAGCTACAGGCAAACAAAGATCACAGAGACAACACCAGAGAAGGAGACAGACCTAACCAGTCTTCCTGACAAAGAATTCAAAATAAAAATAATAAACATGCTGACAGAGATGCAGAGAAATACGCAAGAGACATGGGATGAAGTCCGGAGGGAGATCACAGATGCCAGAAAGGAGATTACAGAAATGAAACAAACTCAGGAAGGGTTTATAAGCAGAATGGATAGGAAGCAAGAGGCCACTGATGGAATTAAAACCAAAGAACAGGAACGCATCGAAGCTGACATAGAGAGAGATAAAAGGATCTACAGGAATGAAACAATATTAAGAGAACTGTGTGACCAATCCAAAAGGAACAATATCATTATAGGGGTACCAGAAGAAGAAGAGAGAGGAAAAAAGATGGAAAGTATCTTGGAAGAAATAATTGCTGAAAACGTCCCCAAACTGGGGGAGGAAATAATCGAACAGACCACAGAAATACACAGAACCACCAACAGAAAGGATCCAAGGAGGACAACAACAAGACACATAATAATTAAAATGGCAAAGATCAAGGACAAGGAAAGAGTTTTACAGGCAGCTAGAGAGAAAAAGGACACCTATAAAGGAAAACCCATCAAGCTATCATCAGACTTCTCAACAGAAACCTTACAGGCCAGAAGAGAATGGCATGATATATTTAATGCAATGAACTAGAAGGGCCTTGAACCAAGGATACTGTATCCAGCACGACTATCATTTAAATAAGATGGTGGGATTAAACAATTCCCAGACAAACAAAAGCTGAGGGAATTTGCTTCCCACAAACCACCTCTACAGGACATCTTACAGGGACTGCTCTAGATAGGAGCACTCCTAGAAAGAGCACAGAACAAAATACTCAACAAAGGAAGAATGGAGGAGGAGGAATAAGAAGGGAGAGAAGAAAAGAATCCCCAGACAGTGTATATAACAGCTGAATAAGCGAGCTAAGTTAGGCAGTAAGATACTAAAGAGGCTAACCTTGAACCTTTGGTAACCACGAATTTAAAGCCTGCAATCGCAATAAGTACATATCTTTCAATAGTCACCCTAAATGTTAATGGACTGAATGCACCAATCAAAAGACACAGAGTAATAGAATGAATAAAAAAGCAAAACCCATCTATATGCTGCTTACAAGAAACTCACCTCAAACCCAAAGACATGTACAGACTAAAAGTCAAGAGATGGAACAATATATTTCAGGCAAACAACAGCGAGAAGAAAGCAGGGGTTGCAGTACTAATATCAGACAAAATAGACTTCAAAACAAAGAAAGTAACAAGAGATAAAGAAGGACACTACATAATGATAAAGGGCTCAGTCAAACAAGAGGATATAACCATTCTAAATATATATGCACCCAACACAGGAGCACCAGCATATGTGAAACAAACACTAACAGAACTAAAGGGGGATATAGACTGCAATGCATTCATTCTAGGAGACTTCAACACACCACTCACCCCAAAGGATAGATCCACTGGGCAGAAAATAAGTAAGAACACGGAAGCACTGAACAACACAGTAGAACAGATGGACCTAATAGACATCTATAGAACTCTACATCCAAAAGCAACAGGATATACATTCTTCTCAAGTGCACATGGAACATTCTCCAGAATAGACCACATACTAGGCCACAAAAAGAGCCTCAGAAAATTCCAAAAGATTGAAATCCTACCAACCAACTTTTCAGACCACAAAGGCATAAAACTAGAAATAAACTGTACAAAGAAAGCAAAGAGGCTCACAAACACATGGAGGCTTAACAACACGCTCCTAAATAATCAATGGATCAATGACCAAATCAAAATGGAGATCCAGCAATATATGGAAACAAATGACAACAACACTAAGCCCCAACTTCTGTGGGACACAGCAAAAGCAGCCTTAAGAGGAGAGTATATAGCAATCCAAGCATATTTAAAAAAGGAAGAACAATCCCAAATGAATGGTCTAATGTCAAAGTTATCGAAATTGGAAAAAGAAGAACAAAAGAGGCCTAAGATGAGCAGAAGGAGGGACATAATAAAGAACAGAGAAGAAATAAATAAAATGGAGAATAAAACAATAGCAAAATCAATGAAACCAAGAGCTGGTTCTTCGAGAAAATAAACAAAATAGACAAGCCTCTAGCCAGACTTATTAAGAGGAAAAGAGAGTCAACACAAATCAACAGTATCAGAAACGAGAAAGGAAAAATCACGACGGACCCCACAGAAATACAAAGAATTATTAGAGAATAGTATGAAAACCTATATGCTAACAAGCTGGGAAACCTAGGAGAAATGGGCAACTTCCTAGAAAAATACAACCTTCCAAGACTGACCCAGACAGAAACAGAAAATCTAAGCATTCCAATTACCAGCAACGAAATTGAAGCGGTAATCAAAAAACTACCCAAGAACAAAACCCCCGGGCCAGAGGATTTATGTTGGAATTTTATCAGACACACAGGGAAGACATAATACCCATTCTCCTTAAAGTTTTCAAAAAAATAGAGGAGGAGGGGATACTCCCAAACTCATTTTATGAAGCTAACATCACCCTAATACCAAAACCAGGCAAAGACCGCACCAAAAAGGAAAACTACAGACCAATATCCCTGATGAACGTAGATGCAAAAATACTCAACAAAATATTAGCAAACAGAATTCAAAAATACATAAGAACGATCATACACCATGACCAAGTGGGATTCATCCCAGGGATGCAAGGATGGTACAACATTCGAAAGTCCATCAACATCATCCACCACATCAACTAAAAGAAAGACATAAACCACATGATCATCTCCATAGATGCTGAAAAAGCATTTGACAAAGTTCAACATCCATTCATGATAAAAACTCTCAGCAAAATGGGAATAGAGGGCAAGTACCTCAACATAATAAAGGCCATCTATGATAAACCCACAGCCAACATTATATTGAACAGCGAGAAGCTGAAAGCATTTCCTCTGAGATCGGGAACTAGACAGGGATGCCCACTCTCCCCACTGTTACTTAACATAGTACTGGAGGTCCTAGCCATGGCAATCAGACAAAACAAAAAAATACAAGGAATCGAGATGGGTAAAGAAGAAGTTAAACTGTCACTATTTGCAGATGACGTGATACTGTACATTAAAAACACTAAATACTCCACCCCAAAACTACTAGAACTGATATCGGAAAAGAGCAAAGTTGCAGGATACAAAATCAACACACAGAAATCTGTAGCTTTCCTATACACGAACAATGAACCAACAGAAAGAGAAATCAGGAAAACAAATCCATACACAATTGCATCAAAAAAAATAAAATACCTAGGAATAAACCTAACCAAAGAAGTGAAAGACTTATACTCTGAAAACTACAAGTCACTCTTAAAAGAAATTAAAGGGGACACTAACAGATGGAAACTCATCCCATGCCCGTGGCTAGGAATAATTAATATCGTCAAAATGGCCATCCTGCCCAAATCAATATACAGATTTGATGCAATTCCTATCAAATTACCAGCAACATTCTTCAACGAACTGGAACAAATAATGCAAAAACTCATATGGAAATACCAGAGACCCCGAATAGCCAAAGCAATCCTGAGAAAGAAGAATAAAGTAAGGGGGATCTCACTCCCTAACTTCAAGCTCTACTATAAAGCCATAGTAATCAAGACAAGTTGGTACTGGCACAAGAGCAGAGCCACAGACCAATGGAACAGACTAGAGAATCCAGACATTAAACCAGACATATATGGCCAATTAATATTTGATAAAGGAGCCATGGACATACAATGGCAAAATGACAGTCTCTTCAACAGATGGTGCTGGCAAAACTGGACAGCTACATGTAGGAGAATGAAACTGGACCATTGTCTAACCCCATATACAAAAGTAAACTCAAAATGGATCAAAGACCTGAATGTAAGTCATGAAACCATTAAACTCTTGGAAGAAAACATAGGCGAAAACCTCTTAGACATAAACATGAGTGACCTCTTCTTGAACATATCTCCCCGGGCAAGGAAAACAACAGCAAAAATGAACAAGTGGGACTATATTAAGCTGAAAAGCTTCTGTACAGCAAAAGACACCATCAATAGAACAAAAAGGAACCCTACAGTATGGGAGAATATCTTTGAAAATGACACATCCGATAAAGGCTTGACGTCCAGAATATATAAAGAGCTCACACGCCTCAACAAACAAAAAACAAATAACCCAATTAAAAAATGGGCAGAGGAACTGAACAGACGGTTCTCCAAAAAAGAAATACAGATGGCCAACAGAAACATGAAAAGATGCTCCACATCGCTAATTATCAGAGAAATGCAAATTAAAACTACAATGAGGTATCACCTCACACCAGTAAGGATGGCTGCCATCCAGAAGACAAACAACAAATGTTGGCGAGGCTGTGGAGAAAGGGGAACCCTCCTACACTGCTGGTGGGAATGTAAATTAGTTCAACCATTGCGGAAAGCAGTATGCAGGTACATCAAAATGCTCAAAACAGACATACCATTTGACCCAGGAATTGCACTCCTAGAAATTTACCCTAAGAATGCAGCAATCAAGTATGAGAAAGACCAATGTACCCCTATGTTTATCGCAGCACTATTTACAATAGCCAAGAATTGGAAGCAACCTAAATGTCCATCTATAGATGAATGGATGAAGAAGATGGGGTACATATACACAATGGAATACTACTCAGCCATAAGAAAAGGGCAAATCCTACCATTTGCAGCAACATGGATGGAGCTGGAGGGTATTATGCTCAGTTAAACAAGCCAAGTGGAGAAAGAGAAATACCAAATGATTTCACTCATCTGTGGAGTATAAGAACAAAGGAAAAACTGAAGGAACAAAACAGCAGCAGAATCACAGAGCTCAAGAATGGACTAACAGGTACCAAAGGGAAAGGGACTGGGGAGGATGGGTGGGTAGGGAGGGATAATGGGGGGTAGAAAAAGGTGGGTATTAAGATTAGCATCCATAGGGGGGTGGGAGAAAGGGGAGGGCTGTACAACACAGAGAAGACTAGTAGTGATTCTACAACATTTTGCTATGCTGATGGACAGTGACTGTAAAGGGGTTTATAGGGGGGATCTGGTATAGGGGAGAGCCTAGTAACCATAATATTCGTCATGTAAGTGTAGATTAATGATACAAAAAAAAAAGGGCAGTTCCTGTGTGGTGACCTCCAATGAGTTCTACACAAGGGTATAGAGGGCATATAAAAGTGTAGGCAAAGGGTCTGTGTGTGTTTATACAGAGGATCAAAGCCTAACTTGACTACCCTGAAAATGAACTAAGATACGATATGAAAAAGAACTTCCAACATCAGCACTCCCTGGAAGACTCATGCCAGAAGATGATCATCAAAAAACCCCAACAAAGATCCACACACTGCAGGTGTATATGCACTCATCCCACCAGTTCCTCGACTTGCCATGGGAATGAAGGAGATATCTAAGCTGGCCTGTGCATACGGTAAAACAACAAATTTGACTGGATCTATGCTGATGGGACTCAACCAAGAATTAGGCGAAGTGCAAATTGTAGCGCTCCAAAATCTTACAACTACAGACTATTTACTGTTAAAAGAACATATGGCATGTGAACAGTCCCCAGGAATGGGTTGTTTTAATTTGTCTGATTTCTCTCAGACTGTTCAAGTTCAGTTGGACAATATCCACCATATCATAGATAAGTTTTCACATATGCCTAAGGTGCCTAACTGGTTTTCTTGGTTTCACTGGAGATGGCTGGTAATTACAGGTATGCTTTGGTTACGTAACTGTACTCCTATTATGTTAATGTGTGTGCGCAATTTAATTAGTAGTTTAAAACCTTTACATGCTGAAGTTACTCTACAAGAAGATATGTCAAAGAAATAATCAATCTTCCCATGTTTTCTTCCACCTGCTGCTTCTATAGCTTTTCTTCTTCCTTCCTAACTACAACCCGTAAATAGAATTCGTGCCTCATATCAAATTTACCGAGTATCATAATTCTTCCAAGTGGTAAAGATACCTCAAGACAAATGCTGGGCATAGAAGCCACAGGGCATAAATATGCACAGAAGTAAAAAGCTAACCTTTTCAAACAATAAGGCTTCTCTCTCACTTACCAACTTTACATTTCCCTGTATGGCCCTGGAAGATGACTGGTTAGCCAGAGACGGGTAAGATTCCTCAAGGGAGGAACAACCTAAGACAGGCACAGTCACAGGGGGGTCCTCAGGTGAGAAATTGGGGATCAACAGAGTTGAGGCTTAGAACCTCACCCGCCCTGTTCTGAGAGAAATCTTCTGCATACGTGGATGTTTTATTGCCCTTGTCTAGTTTGGATTAACACATAGTCTACAGGCACATACCTGATCATCTACATTTGCCCTCTTACAACACTAAACTATGTTTTCTACCTTTATCTTGTATCTACCTACCACTTCAGCATTTTATTAAAAATAATAATAATATAGAGAGAAATGTGATATCCGCATATAAATCAAGTATAAAAATCAAATGAGTATTCATATTTGAACTGACTCTTTATAGTTCATAATGCATGAGCAAGACCGAAAGTTTCTGTGATGGCTGCCCTTGTACTGTTCACCATGTAATTTATTCACTATGTAAGAATTTGTTCTCCATGTATGAACTTGTTCATTATGCTTCAGAAGATTGGAGATTGACGAAAATTAGGCTTGGGGTGGATTAATGATTGTGCATTGAGCATTGACTCCCCTATACAGAATTTTATTGTTGTTAACAACCATTTGATCAATAAATATGAGAGATGCCCTCACAAAAAAAAGTGTACACTTCCAATTGTAAAATAAATAACTGGGATGTAATGTATAGCATAAGGAATATAGTCAAAATATTGTAACAGCTTGGTATGGTGATAGCTGGTATCTAGAATTATCATGTATATAAATGTTGAATCACTGTGATGTACAGCTGAAACTAATGTAATACTGTGTGTCAACTACCCTTCAATAAAAAATAATTGTCTACAAAAAAAAAAAAATGAAGTGCGGTAAATGCCGGGGGCACCAGACCCAGAAAGATTGCCTAGGTTTTTGTCCTGACGATGCTACTTCAGGTGACATGACCTTAGACTAGTTGCTCAATTTCTTTATGGTTTGGTATCCTCAACAGTAAAATAGAGATGATAATAAGAGGAAGGAGAAAAAGAATAGTGAAAATTAATGAGTTAATAAAAGTAAAGTGCCAAGAGCATAATAAAAGTAAAGAGCAGTAAGTGTGTTGCACTGAATGGCATTTTCTTTTGTTTTTTAAAGTTTCTTTCCTTTACATCATGCCCCTCACTGCTCTAGGAGTTTGAGTTTGCAATCCCTGGCCTAACCAGGTCCTACTGCCCCTCTGACAACAACTCAGAGACCATTTTTTTGTGTGCACCGTAGAAGTGCTCCTGAGTATGCCCTGTGTTTATTTGGTTATGTGCCTGCCTCTCTAATCAGACGGGGAGCTTCATGAGAGCATGGACTATGTCTTGTTCATTATTTTAAATCTCCTGCTCCAAGCACAGTGCCAGCTACATAAAAACTGCTTAATAAATGTCATTGAATCAATGCTAAATTTCGGAGTCTAAATACCTTCAAGCACTTATGTACAGTTTGATTTGTATTAGGTAATTTGTCCTTATTTGTTTGGTGCTCTGTTAAGTTCTTCCATCATCTTCTGTGTGTGTGACCCTTGGTCCCCAGCTTCTTTGTGACTGGAAAGCCAGGGCCATAACGGTCCTTTCTTTTAAATTAAGACTACACATGACACAGTTGCACATGCTCCTGTTGGGATACAGAAACACACACGCATGCTACACACAGGAGAATTGTAAATTTTTTAATGGAAGGCAGCATGGGATTCTAGGAATCAGTCATCTATTATATAATGTCATATAAATTCTGGCATCCAAAATTAGCTAGAGGAAAGGAATGAATGGGGTTCATTAGTTGTTGCTCTTTCTTTCTTTCTTTCTTTTATTATCTCTAGCTCATCTACCAGGGATGGCAAGAAGGATTCTCTGGGATTATCTAGGCTCTACAAGTACAGTCAGAGACCAGGAGAATGCTGTTTAAGTGTAAGAAAGAAAAGTAGGAAATTAACAGTTATTAAGCAACAATTTTATATATATATATATATGATATCTAATTTCCTAAAACAATTTTGTGAAGTATAGAAAGTACCTCCACTTTTCCTTATGTATTGGAAACTGATGCGTCAAAGAGTTAAGCTATTTGCTGAAAGTCATACAGCCTGAAAAGTTAGAACTAGACATTGGACCCAGGTTTGTGTCTCCACCATCTATGCTACTGCACACCACACCAGGACAGCAGATTGAGAAAGGACATGCTAACCATTTAAACAGGATATGGGGGGTGATCAACTATCCAACAGAGGAGACATGAACACAAATGTCATAGAGAACAGAAGCTAAGTATGAAGAATCATTTGTGACACTATTATTAAAACTAAACAAAACATAATGGAGAGCTCCAAAAAAGATCCCCATGTACAACAGTCATTCATCCTATTTTTTCCATTTTATTCAGCATGAACACACAATTCTCTCCTAACTGAATAAAAAGGAAGGATTTGAGTTTGGAGTACTGATCACAGACAAAACATGAATAAAAATGGGAACAATGTATATAGTAAACAGTCAAGTGGGCATTTCCTTCCTTTGCAATAATACTGGAGGAAGAGGCAAAATCTTATCCTTGGGTGACACACTTATCATTTCCCAAATACTAACTCAGTATGTTATACCATTCATGATTTTGAATTACTGGTTTCTAGTACTTCTGCTTTTTTTCTTAGATGAGGAAATATCTAGATAGGAATAACTAATCCCATTCCTCCAGTGTCTCAGACAGCTGTTGAACAGCTGTCTCACTTTCAGAGTTAAATCAAACACATGTCCCTGCAAGATCAGGATATTCTGCCTGAAGATCTGGCACCCATTCATCTATTTTAAGAAAGTTCTTCAACTCTACTAACTTCTGCTACTAGTAATAGCCAACTTTTATTGAAGCCCACTATGCACCAGTATTGTGCTAAGTGTATCACACAGGTTATCTCACTGAATCCGCACAGCAGTCCTGAAGATGAGAACTATATTATCCTTTATATTGTAAATGAGGAAACTGAGGCAAAGAGATATGCAAAAACTTGCTGAAAGTCACAGAGTTAGGAAACAAAATGATGATGCAGGATGTTATTATCTTCTGGACATGACAGTTGAGTCCATTTCAAATGTTAACTGCAATCACAGCTGCGAGGCCAGCCTTTCCTATATCCAAGTGACTGTGGAGTTCCTTAATAGGGAATGGCTATCTTTTAACATGGGGCAGCTACTTTTAATAGCTATGCCCCTCATAGATCTAGAAGGGAGAAGTCAGTTAGGAATGTTAGGCAATTGGATCTTTACTTTGAATGGCTCATCCTGATTCATTCCAGGTTAGAATGAGTTATTGTAAAATTAGACCTCCCTCCCACTCAGGGTCAGTGAAGTCCACATTTTTGCTGTTAGGGATCTAGAATTATGTGATTCTTAATTTCCACTATTACTGAATTTCTGGATTTGATCAGGCACCGCAATCTATTTTCTTTAAACAGAATGCACGTGTTTCCAAGCCCATTCTGCTTAAGGACTGGAGAGATTCAATAAGAAGGCAACCAAAGTCATGGAAGTAGCTGGCAGCGTAGGGGAAAGTCTGCGGGTGTAAATATCAACTGGGAAGAAACCTGGCAGAAAATCACTGCAGGAAACATGACCAATCAGTGATATCAGATGACACGATGATCAGAATCTATAGATGGGGCAGGATTCCAAATCAGGTTTGAGATCAGGAGAAAGTGGAGCAAAGGGAATACCTGAACAGGAACTCTTGAGTGACAACATAATCAAACATAGTTTCTTTGATTTTGTTTTTTGATGTCTGAAGATTACCAAGATAGCCTAGTCTTCATTCTTGAACACATGCTCAATATGGTTCAAGAGATCCTTCAAGACAAATTCCATGTTTACAAGAAATTTCTTCAAAGGCTGGAACTTCAGATGAAGAAGAGCGGCTGTCATTTTTGCGAGAATTGAATGGATGGATTCAGGAACTCAAGGGAAACTTTTCTAAAGGTATCTCTTTATGGTTTGTATTTGATTCTTAGATAATGGGTCTCTTTGTGAATACTTAAAATGCACAATATCTTACCAACAACCTGAATTGAAAATGTAACATGAAAGTACTACATATTTTCTAAAATGAAAATAAGCAACAAAAGATTGAGAAATTACAGTTCGGTAAGTGGCTGGACAGAGAACAAAGTAAAGCTTACCATGTAGGACAGGAACTAGAACTAGGTCATGCCTACTGATTGGCTGTGTCTGCTTGGATCCCTGTGCAGAAATGATTTCTGAGTAACATTATGTTTACTAGACTCCCCCCATCACCAATTTACCCAAGGGTAAGGGACTAGGAAGGTTGGTTGGGAAAGGAAGGAGAAGAGTATACAGGGGGCATCACGATTAGCTCACATAATGTGTGGGGACGTCCACGGGGAAGTCAGTATAGTACAGAGAGTACAAGTAGTGATTCTATAGCATCTTGCTACGCTGATGGACAGTGACTGTAATGCAGTATGTTGGGGGGACCTTATCTGGGGCCTGTAGCAACAATAATGTAGCTCATACAATTGTAGATAGGTTATTGTGAATAGTGCAGTGATAAACATAGGGGTGCACATATCTTTTTTAAAGTGGGCTGCTCCTTTCTTTCTTTCTCTCTTTCTTTCTTCTGTATTAATTTATTCATGCATTCACTCATTCGTTTATCTATCTATCTATCTGTCTGTTTACCTTTCTATCATTCTGTCATTAATATACAATTACATGAGTAACATTATGTTTACTAGACTCCCCCATCACGAAGATGAACCCAGACACTCCATTGCAGTCACTGTCCATGAGCATAGTAAGACACTGTAGAGTCACTACTTGTCTTCTGTGTTGTACAGCCCTCCCACATTATACATGCTAATCATAATGTGCACTTTCTTTCCCTCTCCCCTGAACCTCCATTCCCAACTATCCACCCCAGTCCCTTTCCCTTCGGAAACTGTTAGTCCATTCTTGGATTCTGTGAATCTGGGGCTGTTTTGTTCATTTAGGTTATCTTGGTTCTCCTTCTAAAGAGGTTAGTGAAAACATCTGATACTTGTCTTTCTCTGCGTCTTACTCATCTAATTGTATATTAATCACAGAAAGATAGATAGACATATAATAGGTCGATGATAGATAGATAGATAGATAGATAGGTAACAAATGAACGAACGAATAAATACATATATTCACACATACATACATAAAGAAATAAAGAATGCAGCACCCAGTTTAAAAAGACATGTGCGCCCCTACGTTCACAAAAGCCAAGGCAAGTGTCCATCAGAAGATGTACAGTGGAATATTATTCAGCCAGATGAAGAAAACAAATGCTACCACTTACAACAACATGGATGGAGCTAGAGGGTATTATGCTCAGTGAAATAAGCCATGTAGAGAAAGAAAAGTGTCAAATGATATCACTCACCTGTGAAGTATCAGAAAAAAGAAAAAGAGTGAACAAGACAGTAGTAGCCTCACCGAACCCTAGAATAGACTCACAGTTACAAAAGGGAATGTGGCTGAGGAGGATGGGTTGGAAGGGAGGGAAGAGAGGGAAAATGGGGCATTACGAGTAGCACACATAATGTGGGTGGGCGGCGGGCATGGGGAAGGCAGTATAACACAGCCAAGATCAGTAGTACTTCTACAGCATATTCCTGGGCTGATGGACATTGACTCTTACGGGCTATGTGGTGGGGACTTAGTAATGGGGGTAGTCTAATAACCATAATGTTGCTCATGGAACTGTTTAGTACTGACACCAAAATAAAAAGAAACACACAGTACCTTGGCTCTGGATTCCATTTTCCCTGATGCTGTCAAGTTGGTCGGCATCCACCTCACCAGAATCACAGCTGCTCCTCTCAGCATACACATTCTGCCTCTAGGAAAAAGGCACCACTGTGACATCATAGAATCTCCAGGCAACAGTGCTGCTCTTGCAAACTCCACCCCCATATGGCGGGCACTGTCCAGCCGTGGGGAGCTGCATTTACTTAGCAAACATTAGAGGTTCTTGCCTACATATATATATGTACATATACTGATTTCACTCATCATTGGAGAATAAGAACAAAGAAAAAACTGAAGTAGAAAACAGCAGCAGTCTCACAAAACCCAAGAATGGACTAAAAGTTACCAAAGGGAAAGAGACTCGGGTGGATGGGTGGGAATGGAAGGATCCGGGAGGAGGGAACAAAGGCACATTAGATTTCACATATATAATGTGGGAAGGGGGGCACGGGGAGGGCTGTACAACAGAGAGAAGACAAGTAGAGATTCTACAGTATCTTACTAAGCTGATGGACAGTGACGACAATGGGGTATCTGGGGGGACCTTGGTGATGGGGTACTCGTGTAAACATAATGTTACTCATTCAATTGTAGATTAATTAAAAATAGATAGATAGATGATAGATAGATAGATATAGGTGATAAATAGACAGATGATTAGGTAGATAAAAAGATAGATGATAGAGAGATAGATAGATACATACATACATACATACATAGGTAAGAAAGAATGTAGTGGCACAGTTTAAAAAAGACATGTGCACCCGTATGTTTATCACAGCACTATTCACAATAGCCAAGCAAAGTGTCCATCAATAATCAATAGACTCATTAACAAAGCAGATGTGCTACATATACACAATGGAACATTATTCAGCCATATTAAGAAAACAAATCCTATCATTTGCAAACAATATGGATGGAGCTAGATGGTATTATGGTCAGTGAAATAAGTCGGGCAGAGAAAGACAGGTACCAAACGGTTTCACTCATATGTGGAGTATAAGAACAAAGAAAAACTGAATAAACAAAACAGCAGCAGAATCACAGAAACCAAGAGTGGACTAACAGTTACCAAAGGGCAAAGGACTGTGGAGGATGGGTGGGAACGGATGGATAAGAAAGGGAAAAAGAAAAGGGGCATTACGATTAGCATGTATAATGTGGGGGGGGCACAGGAAGGGATGTGCAACACAGAGAAGACAAGTAGTGATTCTACTGCATCTTACTATGCTTATGGCAGTGACTGTCATGGGGTTTGTGGGGGGACTTTGTGAAGGGGGAAGCCTACTAAACATAATGCTCTTCATATAATTGTAGATTAATGATACCAAAATAAAACTAAATAAAGTAAAATAAAATATAATATAATATAATAAAATAAAGAATGCAGCATCCCAGTTTAAAAAAGGCACATGCACCACTATGTTTATCACAGCACTATTCACAGTAGCCAAGCTAAGTGTCCATCAGTAGGTGAATGGGTAAAGAAGAGGTGGTATATATACACAATGGAATATTACTCAGCCATAAGAAGAAAATAAATCCTACCATTTGCAACAACATGTATGGTGCTGGAGGTTATTATGCTCATTGAAATAAGCAAGGTGCAGAAAGACAAGTGCCAAATGGTTTCCCTCATTTCTGGAGTATAACCACAAAGCAAAACTGAAGGAACAAAATAGCAGCAGAATCAGAGACTCTGAGAAGATACTAGTGGTTACCAGAGGAGAGGGGTGTGGGTGAGCTGGTGGGGAGTGAGGGAGGGAGAAGGGGATCGAGGGGTTTTATGCTTAGTATACATGTGGTGGGGGACCATGGAGAAAACACTGTAGCACAGAGAAGGTAAATAGTGATCTGTGACACCTTGCTGCACTGATGGACAGTGACTGCATTGGGGTATGGGTGGAGACTTGATTATATGGGTAACTGTAGTAACCACATTGTTTTTTCATGTGAAACCTTCATAAGAGTGTATATCAATAGAACCTTAATAAAAAATTTTGAAAACCATTAAAAAAATCACATGGTCATCTCAAGAAATACAGAAAAAGCATTTGAGAAATCCTTCAACGTGTATTCATGACAAAAACTCTGAACAAAGTACGTATGGAGGGAATATACCTCAACATAATAGAAGTCATATGTGGTAAGACAACAGCTAACATCATCCACAATGTGAAAAACTGAAAGCTTTTCCTCTAAGATCAGCAACAAGACAAGGGTGCCACTCCTGCATTTTTATTCAACAAAGTCATGGAAGTCCTACCCAGAGCAATTAGGCAAGAAAAAGAAACAAAATGCAAACAAATCAGAACAAAAAAAGCAAAACCATCATTATATGTATATAACATGCACATAAAACACTGAAGATTCAAAAAGCTGTTACAACTAACTGAATGCAGTCAATAATATTGAGAATGTAAAATCAATATACAAAACTCAGCTGTGTTTCTACACACTAACACTGAACTATCAGAAAGAGACATTAAGAAACAACTCCCATTTATAACTGCATTGAAAATAATAAAATACCCACGAATAAATCTAACCAATGAGGTGAAAAAATCTGTTTGCTGAGAACTGATGAAAGAAGCTGAAGAAGAGGTAAAGAAATGGAAAGAGTCTGTGCTCCTAGACTGAAACGATTATCATCACATACTACACAAAGCAATCCACAGATTCAATGTAACCCCTTACCAAAACCCCCGTGGCATTTTTCATGGAACTAGCACAAACCTAAAATGCGTATGGAACCAGGAAAGTCTGAAAAGACAAAGCAATCTTGAGAAAGAACAACAAAGCTGGAGGCATCAAGCTCCCTCATTTCAAACTGTATCAATAAAGCTATAACAATCAAAACAGTACAGTACAGACACCGAGATCCATGGAACAGAATAGAGAGCTCAGAGATAAACCCAGTCATACAGGGTTAATTAACTTACAACAAAGGAGCCAGGAATATACAGTGGGAAAGGACAGTCTTTTGAACAAATGGTTGGGAAAACTGCACAGCAAAATAACAAAACTGGATGATTATCTTACACCATACACAAAAAGCAACTCAAAATGGATCCAAGACTGAAACATTAAGGCCTAAAGTCATGAACTTCCTTGAAGAAAACATAGGAGGGTAAGCTCACTGACACTGGACTTGTTGATGGTTTTTTGAACTTGACACCAAGAGTGAAAGACGGCAACAAAAGTAAAAAGAAAAAGTAGGATTCTATCAAACTAAAAGGGTTCTGTACAGCAAAGAAAGCAATCAACAAAATAAAAAGACAATCTATAGATTGAGAGAAAATATTTTCAAACCACATATCTGATAAGGGATTAAAATCTAAAATATAGGAAGAATTAATGCAATTCAGTAGGGGAGAAAACCCACCAAACAACCCAATTACTAAATGGGCAGGGATGTAAATGGATATTTTTCCAAAGGACACATACAAATTGCCAAGGTGCTACATATTACGAATCATCAAGGAAATGCAAATCAAAACCAAAATGAGATAACACCTCATACCTGTTAGAATGTCTATTATCAGAAAGGCAAGTAATACCAAGTGTTGGCAAGGATGTGGAGAGAAGGGTTGACTTTCGGTGCATTGTTAGAAGGTAAATTGGTCCTGCTGCTATCTAAAATAGCATGGAGCTTCAATAAAAAATAAAAAGTGTAACTACCACGTGATCCAGCAACTCCACTTCTGAGTATTTCAAAGGAGGTGAAATCACAATCAAAATATCTGGTCTGCTCACTGCAGCACTGCTTCCAATAGCCAGGACATGGAAACAATCTAAGTGTCCACTGATGGATGAATGGACAAAGAAAATGTTGTACATATATATGCACAATGTGATATTATTCAGTTACCAATCAATGGAAATTCTGCCATTAGTAACAACATGGATGCACCCTAAGTGAACTAAGTCAAATACCGTATGATATCACTTACATTTGGAATCTAAAACAAAACAGAACAAAAAAGGGAGAATTCATACATATACATTGGTGAATACCAGAGAAGGCGGGAGTGAGGAGGGGTTAGGGGGTAGGCACGATGGGTGAAGGTCAGAAGTTACAAACTTCCAGGTACCAGATGCACAAGTTCTGGGATGTAATATACAGCATGGTGAATATAGTTAACAATGTTGATATTTGTATATTTAAATGTTGAGAGAGTAGATATTAAAAGTTCTCATCCCAAGAAGGAAAGAATCCTAGCTATATATAGTGATGGATGTTAACTAAACTTACTGCTGTAATTTCACAATGAATAACACATAATCAAATCATTATGTAGTACACCTAAAGCTAACACAATGCAACATATCAGTATATCTCAATTATAAAACTATGAATGTTACAATCATCTAGCAGCACTTAAAAACTTACAAATGCAGGCGGGCCCCTCGGGCGGTAGGCGCGGGCTGGGTCGAGAGCGCCCCGGGGCGCGGAGACAGGTAGCCGCGAGGGGCAGGCGGGCTAGGCGCGGAGAGCTGTGAGCGGCCGCTCTCGCAGGCCCTCCCCGCTGGCTGTACCCTTCCGACGGGCGAAGGCCTTCAGAGAACTTCGATGGTGGCAGCGGCGGTGGCAGCGGAAGCGGGGACGGGTGGGTGTGGAGGCGGTTCGCCGCTTCCTGGGGAGGGAGGAGCGTTCGTCTGGGCGAGGCCGGGCAAGAGGCCTACCCTCGAGCGCCTCCCGACCGTGCGCACGCCTCGCTCATCCCAGCAGCCCCAGCCGCCCGGACCCGCTGGTCCCCAGCCCGGAGGTTCCCCAAGGTCGCCTCGGAGGCGTGCCCCGGGGGCGGTGGCTCGGCAGCCAAGCGGCCTCAGGGTACGATGGCGGGAGGGGGTGAGCGCCAGCGCCAGCGCCAGCGCAGGGGTTTGTCGGGGCCGGCGCGCAGGCGCCGTGGGAAAATAACCCCGGGGACACCGCGCCGCGCTGCCTGATGGGAGAGGTCTTGGAAGCCCTACCGAGCGATCAGCAGATCGCGGCAGCTTGCAGGGACCGGCGGGATGCTGGCCGGGAGCTCACGCTGCAGCAACTCTCGCCTCTACGATCTTTTTATTTTTCCTGGGTCTCATCGTTATCTAGTCTGGTATACGCGGTTATTTTTTTTTTCAGGATCATTAGTCAACAATTATATGAGGAACATTATGGTTACTAGACTCCCCAGATCATCAGGCCCCCCCCCCGCACATACCCCATTACAGTTACTGTCCATCAGCATAGTAAGATGCTATAGAATCAATACTTGACTTCTCTGTACTATACTGACCTCCCGGTGGGACCTCCCACCCACATTATGAGAGCTAATTGTAATGCCTCCTTTTCACCCTTCTCCCTACCTTCCCAACCAGCCTTCATAGTCCCTTAACCTTTGATAAATTGCTGATAGGAGGAGTCTAGTAAACATAGTATTACCCATGTAATTGTAGATTAATGATAAATAAATAAATAGGTAGATAGATAAATAAATGATAGAATGCAGCATCCCAGTTTAAAAAAGACATGTGCACCCCTATGTTTATCACAGCACCATTCACAATAGCCAAGCTAAATGTCCATCAGAAGATGAACAGCGCAATATTATTCAGCCATACGTAAAAAACAAATCCTACCATTTACAACAACATGGATGGAGCTAGAGGTTATTATGCTCAGTGAAATAAGCCAGGGAGAGAAAGACAAGTATCAAATGATTTCACTTACCTCTGGAGAAGGAGGACCAAGAAAAACTGAATGAGCAAAACAGCACCAGATTCACAGAACCCAAGAATGGACTAACAGTTACCAAAGGGAAAGGGATTGGGGTGGATAGTTGGGAATGGCGGGATAAGGGGAGAGGGAAAGGAAGCGCGCATTATGATTAGCACATATAATGTGGGAAGGGGGTCACAGGGAGGGCTGTACAACACAGAGAAGACAAGTAGTGATTCTGCAGTGTCTTACTCTGCTCATGGACAGTGACTTATTATTTTCCTGTTCCACTGAATGTATGACCATGACCTTTGAGAGTTAATGAGTTCTTAGCTCATCTTTTGTGAAACAGAGATGCTAATATTAATATGCCAAAAATCTTGTAGGAATTGATTAGATGAAGTGAAACAATGTTAAGAAGAGAAAAGTTAATTAGGAAATAATTTAGTTGTAGCCTAATTCATAATTACTTGCAGGTGACATTCATTCTCTATTGACCATAAAACCTCAGAACTCCTTTCTCAGCTTTTAATCCACATCTTGACTGTCCAAGTTCTCTAACATGTAGAAATTAATTTGAGGCAAAGTTAAATGATTGGAAAAGAGAAAATAGATCCCTAGAACTAATATTCATTGGCAATAATTTGGGTTTAGTTTGAATTTAGAAGACATTGTTGCAGATGTTGAATTGGATGATAATGAATGTATGAAATGAATGAGTAAAAGGAGTTTCTTAGATGTTCTTCTAGTTGCTAATTGAGGCCTCCTGTAAATCTGAGAATCAAAGAATCAGAAGTCTGAGTTTCTCTGCTTTTTAAAAATTAAATGAATGTAAAATACAAAAACCAGGAGATTAAAGAAAGTAAAAAACATGTGATTTCCTTATCTTAAACATAGGGGCAAATATTTCCCCCTTGCACCTGCCAGAACTGCAGGAAGGAAAAGTAAATTCTCTGCAGGGAAAATTGGCCTCACTTTTCTCTGCCAATGCACACTGATTCCACAGAGAGGAACTCTCAGTTTTCCAGTGGTGTACGTTTCCACAGTTGGACTCACATTTTGCTGTCAAGCTCAATGTTCTCATACCAATGCTAGTAATATAAAGCTGGAACTGACATGGCACTCCATGGAACCTCAATCCGAAGTTCTTAGCAGTTACCTCAGGGGCCCTCAACCTGTTACCAGAGAGACCAGGAGAATTTTGTGTACACAGCTTAAAAAAGATAGTTGCATCTTAAGATATGGCTCTTGAATTTGTTTTCTGTCTTAAGAGATTTGTAAAGCAAACAAAGTTCTCTTACTGTAATTGGATAAGCATAGAATAGAAAATGATTATCACCTCCTTTGTCTAGTCACTTTATTTTTGTTAACATAACCATCAGCTTTAATGAAAGCCACTATTCATTCTGCTTATTTCACACTTGAAACTTAAATTTGGCCTTCTCATTTCCCTGCTGAAATCTCTTCTGTGTCTGTCCATTGTGCTTAGGAAAAAATACAAAATTCTTAATGCAGTCTCCACGGAAAGAGTTTGGGATAATGGGAAAGATGGTCCATTTTTTTGTTGTTGACCATCCTCTTTATTCTTCCAGCCTGAGTGCTGGCCCGCTTTAGTACGCTTCCTAGAAGCCTTCACATGAAGAAGTTGAAAATGTACATTTTGAATCACAATAAAAATACACACCTAACAAAGCACTTGTAGAGTCTATTATTTCCCGTTAGGGGGCATTCCACATCTGTAACTTAATTCTGTGTCTTGAAATTTTTATATCTGGGAAAAAATTGGATATTTTATCTGAATACATTATAGTCTGCTTCCCGTCCCCTCATTCTCTTCATAGTAGCAGGACCCATTAATGTCTCTTGGGACATCCATTTGATGGTCCTGATAAAGGATTATGCAACCTCCCAGTGGAAGCCGTATCATTCTAAAATTTTGAATTCAAGTACTCATTTGTTTTTAGAGTCTGTTCCAAAGACCTCTGCTAGATTTAGTGGAGAGATGGAGTTTCCAAAACTATTTTTGCTCCCAGGTAACAAAGTACCCAGTTACACAATAGCATTGACATCACAGGTGTGAATATAGTTTAACAAGTACTTTGATGTGCCTTTACCTTCTAACCCTTTCAGTAATTATTTTGAGGCTGTTAGGAATCAGCATTCCCATTTTAAAAATGATGGCTCTAAGTCTTAGAGAATTAAGTGGTTTGCTCCAGGACAGTGGAAGAAATAAATGGTCATTTATTTCTTCCGACCAGCTCTTTTGACTCCTAGTCCATTGTGATGTTTGGCAGTGGTATTTAATGCTTTGTTTCTATTGATTATAAAACTAACATGTTCATGGTAGCATATGAAGAGAAAAGAGGAAAGAATAGAGTTGAAAATGAGAAACGTTTTTCATTCCCACTGTGGGGAAGTTGGGGTTCCTATGGCCAGGATCCTCACTGAACTTAAACCACCTGGTGATGTACCTGGCCTGTTGCTAGGCTATTGCTTTAACACCTATAGGCAATAAGCTATCATTGCACTATATAGAGAGCTCGGCCCAGTGCTCTCAGTGCAGGCAGAGATGATAATGCCCAACCTACTGCTGGGAGATCAAGCCATGTAATAAATAAACCCTTTCACCCCAAAGAATGTTTTACAGTCAATTTCTTTGGTCACATTGAATCCATAGTGAACTTTCCCGGGGCTGAAACCCATTGGCAAGACACTCACCATCCAGTGAACCACTGTTAACATTTTAGTGTATTTCCTTCCAGGTTCTTGTGTGCATATATGTGTGTGTACGGTTATGTGTATGTGAATTCTCACAAAATTGGGATCATATTGCATTGTAACTGAATCAGAACAGGTGTGCGGCAATGATGATGGAGTGGTCTCAGTGGGTACATAATGTAACGTGTGTCTCATTTCCTCTTCCCCCTCTCTGTTAACAATGAAGGAAACAAATAGGGCCAGAGGAAAGGTCTACTCCAGTTCAACCCCTTTTTATTCTCTTCTGATTTCTAAAACATATTCCTGGGAACATAACACCAGAGGGAGAGAAAATGTGATCCATTAGGAATGAAACAAAAATCATACAGGTAGACCTGAATTAGGACTATGAGATGTCACAGCAGGCAATTGCACACAGCCTTCCAGACACCTAGGGTCTCTTGGCTGGCTAAAGAGTAGACCTGCAGCATGGCCCTGAGCAAGGGCAGGGAGAGGCATGTTTTGTAGACTTAACCTGGGGGCTGAGGAGACAGACAGAGAAGGGTCTGAAGTTTTGCTCCGCAGCCTAGCTAGCTAGCTATACGACATCAGGGGAGACTCTGATCCCTAGTTATCTCCTTTGTTAAATGGAGATAAATATATGATTTATGTAAAGCCTTTAAATACTACCTAACATACAGGAAGCATTAAACGAATGGAAACGGGGTCATCACACTGCTTGCTTGGTGGTGTGACGTGGTCAGGCTTTCTCTGCAGTCTGTGGGAGCCCTTCATTCCATTCATTTGTTAGTGAAATGCCTGGATTCTGGCAGTGCCTGTTCTTATTCAGGCTCTGCTCCCTTGGAGACACCCTACCCCCATGCATCTCACATCTACCTGGCCAGATCTGCTAATTCAACTCCGAGCACCTTCATGCAGCGCCTATGGTATGTTACCTGCTGTGGTAGGCACTCAGGGTTTAAAAGGATAAGTAAGAATATGACCCCTTTCTCTAGGAGTGCAGGCAGAAAAGTAAACAAAAAGGGATGTGGTATATACCCAAACAGAAAATATGAAGTGTGATGCACCTGCCTGGTATAGGCTCACAGACTGTGTGAGGACACAGCCCTCACATGAAAGGGGGCAGAGAATCCCTCTGTGGCCCTTCAGAAATATTCAGAAAGGGGGGAACCAGGCCAGCCACACATCAGAAACTGATAAAAAGCCTGAGCATGTCATTTTTTTTCCTCTGGGGGCCTTGGGGGCTTGTATGCCCTTGCCTCCTGTCAGGAGGTGGGGGTAGTGGGGTCGTTTGGGGACTGGCGCTTATTCTGTGGGAGAGCAGACAAGCATGGCCGCCCCCTCCACCCTGCCTGCCTGTCTGCCCTCCTTGCTCCATTCTTTCCTTCCTCCTGTCCTAGAACTCCCAAGTAGACCAGGTTCTGGCTACCACAGTGAGGATAGAACAGATTCTGCCCTCAAGGAGCCTCCAGTCTACCACTAAATACAGAAATAGGTACAAAATAACCATCTTGCCTTGATAAGAGTAAGTACAGAATCCCATCAGAGAACACAGAAGGGCCACCGCCCTCCAGCTTCATGAGTGAGGGTTTCCTGGAGGACAGGACATATAAGCAGTGAATAGAGCCTAACTACCATGGGGTCAGAAGGGTGCTCTTCCAGTTTGGGGAACAGCACGTGCACAGGCTTAGAGCTGAGGGAGAAAGACGAGTCATCAGTATGGTTAGGCAGCAGGGTCCTTCAAGCATGGCAGGCTCTGAGTGCCCATTTGTGCACAGAGCACACCAACGTTTCAGTGCTGAGATCTGGGTGAGCTGAATATTCTTCTCTAGCTCCAAGAAGGTGCCCAAGTCCTCTTTAGGAGTGTGCCTTCATTTTACAGCAGAAAACCTGTTATTGTGTCATTACCAAGTCCTTCATTCTTAAGTTAATGCAGGAACTTCCCTTTTTCTGAAACTACTCAAAACAACAATAAAAGCCAGGACATATCATTCTTTCACTGTGACAGTCCAGAGGGTATTGATGTATGCCCTTGGATGGGATTATCCAGGTTCCAGTGGCAAATCAGCCAGAGATTTATATCTGGGAGGATAGTTAGTATAGTTAGGCAGCAAGTTATCCGGCTTGTGATAAAGTGGACCATGACGTAGGAGTTTCTGGGAGCGATTCCAAGATTCACCATTATCTAGTACTGTGGCTTTAGGCAACTTTTGAACCTTCCAAACTGTCCTGTAAATCATGAATAAGTCATTCGTTACAGTGCAGGTCTGTTGTGAGGTTTAAGGAAAATGATGTACCTGGGTTCCTAGAACAGTGCCTGATATGTAGGACTCCCCACATGAGAGGTGTTTTTTTCGGGTGGTTGTTCCACTCCATTGGTTGAAAATACGTCTCTTGGGGGAGAAGTAATGGGCACTAGATTTCAGATATTTTGTGGTGGGGTGTATGGGTGTCTCAGCTCTCCGAGTCGCAGGGTAAGGATGAAGATCTTCATTTGCATGCATTGGTCCCTTCTTTATGACCTCAAAATGAAATGGGCTTCGTTGATCACAGAGTGTATATCTTGGTCTTGAAAATCTCTGTCAAAATCCCCACCTCTCCAGGGGGCCCTCTCTATTCCTAAGGGCAGTGTTTTGCTACCAAGATCTGCATCACTGTGATGCCCAACAGTTCTCAAAGTGTGGTTTGGAATAGCACCAAATGTTGTTTTTCTTTTTCACCATGTTGCTCTCTGACTGATGTTGGAAAAGCAGTGGTGGGAAAATGCTATGGTCCAGATGCCCACATTTCAAGGCAGTGGCACCAAACCATGTTCCTCACTGGAACATACTTGCAATGTGTTCTTTAAAAAGCCAGTTTCACTTAGGAAATGCTTTCATGAAGCACTAAAATTTATTATTAAATATAGACCTTTGAGTACACACCTTTTGATATATCATGTGATGGAATGGGAAATATATGTAAAGAAAGCACTATGATGGTTGTCTCAGGAAAAATCACTTGGACTGTTTAAACTACATTCCAGACAAGCAGGTTTTTCATGATACTCCATATAAGTGAAAAGAAAAGACAAACCATGGTTATACAAACTAGGGTATTTGGTGAATATTTTCTCAAAAATGAACAACATGAGCTTATAGCTTCAACGGAAACAATTTGATAGCATTTGTTGCCAATGATAAAATCTTGAACTTGAAGCATTGTTTATGTATTCATGCATTTTTTATTATCACTGAGGTTTCTGTGACTCATTATCCCCTTCACCTATTCCACCACCCACTACAGCCCCTCCCCCATGGTGACTACCAGTTTCTTCTCAGTGTCTGTGAGTCTATTTCTATTTTGTTCATTTGTTTTGTTTGTTTAGAGACCACCTATAAGTGAAATCACATAGTATTTGTCTATCTCTGCCTAGCTTATTTCACTTAGCATAATACCCTCTAGGTCCATCCATGCTGTTGCAAATGGAAGAATGCTTTCTTTTTTATGCCTGAATAATATTCCCTTGTATATATGCAGCACATCTTTCTCCATTCATCTACTGAAGCAATATTTATATTAGAAAAGTCACATCTGCTACTGAAGTAAGCTTAACAGGTCCCTGCAGTTCAGATTATTCTTGATTCAAACGCCCTCTGTCTTAACTCTTCTTGCTTTTCCTTCCTGTATCCAGTCAATCATCAAGTTCTTTCAGCATAAAGTTCAAAATATACCCAAGAAATGTTCACATCCCTTCTGTGTGGCTATTGTCTGGCTCAGACCTCTATAATCTTCCATAAGGAATATGGCAATAGTCTCCTAACCCAGTTGGCTTCTCTCATTGAAACCCCCACCCTGTCCCAGTCTATTCTCTGTTCAACAGAGCATTATTTTGAAATATAAAATTCATCCAGTCATCCCATACTTGAAATTCCAATGACTTTTTAATGAATTTGGACTGAAACTCAAATTCTGTACCGTCTCCTTCCATACCCTACATATGACTGAACTCTTACCTCCTGTAGACCCCACCTCATGATAGAACACATACCCCCTCATTTACTGGTTCCCAGCCTTACTCGCTTCTTTCTGTTCTTAGCAAATGGCCAAGTTTAATCCTGCCTTGGAGCCTTTGCACTTGCTCCCCACTCTGTCTGAAATGCTCTTGTCACAATCATTTCCAAGGATGGATCTTAATCAACGAAGTTACATCTTGAATGTTATTCTTCAGAGGTCTTTTCTCGCCTCTCAATCAAGGGTGACCCTTTAACCTCTGATAGTCATTTTCTGGGCTCTTAGCCTACTATACTTCTCTCCTGGTACAGTACACAATCACTTCTTTCTTTGTGTGCTGCACTGCAAGAAGTTGGTAAAGCTCTGTTTGACTAACACTTGTGGGCCCCTCTTTCGTTCCTACCCTGTGTGGACCTGTTGGTGGTTCTCCTCTACTTCATTATTCTTTTCCCAGAACATCCTAGCTCTGGATCAATGCTTCCATCAACATATCTTGGTGCATATCCTAGAGGATAAGTTTTGATGTATGAAAGTCACACAGTTGTAGATACTGGCACTCTGGTTGCTTCAATTCCTCATGTACTTTTGCTCTGTTTCCTATAGTTTTATGGATTTGTTGTTTATTTAAGAAATCTTCACTAGATTAAATGACTAAAAAGGAATCTCCTTTCTAAGTTATTTATTAAGTCCTCACTCTCCAGTGGGCACATGTGTTACCTGACATTAAAAAAATTTTATTAAGGTATTATTGATATACACTCTCATGAAGGTTTCACATGGAAAAGCAATGTGGTTACTACATTTACCCATATTATCAAGTCCCAAACCATAACCCGAAGCAGTCACTGTCCATTAGTGTAGTAAGATGCCACAGATCCACTCCTTGCCTTCTCTGTGCTACACTGCTTTCCCGGTGATCCCTCACACTATGTGTACTAAACATAATACCCCTCAATTCCCATCTCCCTCCCTCCCCACCTGCCTTCCCACGCCCTCCCCTTTGGTAACTACTAGTCCCTTATTGGAGTCTGTGAGTGTGCTGCTATTTTGATCCCCCAGTTTTGCTTTGTTATACTCCACAAACGAGGGGAAATCATTTAACACTTGTCTTTCTCCACCTGGCATACGGCACTGAGCTTAATACCCTCTAGCTCCATTCGTGTTTTTGCAAATGGTAGGATTTGTTTTTTTCTTATGGCTGTATAGTATTCCATTGCGTATATGTACCATCTCTTCTTTTTCCATTCATATACTGATGGACACTTAGGGTGCTTCCGTATCTTGGCTATTGTAAATAGTGCTGCAATAAAAATAGGGGCACATATGTCTTTTTGAGTCTGAGAAGTTGTATTCTTTGGGTAAATTCCAAGGAGTGGGATTCCCAGGTCAAATGGTATTTCTATTTTTAGTTTTTTGAGGGACCTCCATATTGCTTTCCACAATGGTTGAACTAGCTTACGTTCCCACCAGCAGTGTGGGAGAGTCCCCCTTTCTCTGCATCCTCACCAGCATTTGATATTCTTCATCTTTTCGATACTGGCCATCCTTACTGGTGTGAGCTGATACCGCAGTGTGCTTTTAATTTGCATTTCCCTGATGATTAGTCATGGGGAACATCTTTTCATGTGTATGTTGGCCAACTGAATTTCTTCTTTGGAGAATTGTCTATTCATATCCTCTGCCCATTTTTCAATTGGGTTATTTGCTTTTTGGGTGTTGAGGTGTGTGAGTTCTTTATATATTTTGGATATTAACCCCTTGTCAGATATGTTATTTACAGATATATTCTCCCATACTGTAGGATGCCTTTTTGTTCTGTTGATGGTGTCCTTTGCTGTACAGAAACTTTCTAGTTTGATGTAGTCCCAACTCCTCTTTGCTTGAAGAGATATGTTCAGAAAGAAGTTGCACATGCTTATATTCAGGATATGTTTGCCTACTTTGTCTTCTAAGAGTTTTATGCTTTCATGACTTACATTCATGTCTTTAATCCATTTCGAGTTTACTGTTGTGTATGAGGTTAAACAATAATCCAGTTTCATTCTCTTGCATGTAGCTGTCCAGTTTTGCCAACACCATCTGTGGAAGAGGCTGTCATTTCCCCATTGTATGTCCATGGCTCCTTTATCATATATTAATTGACCGTATATGGTAGGGTTTATATCTGGGTTCTCTAGTCTGTTCCATTGTTTTATGGTTCTGTTCTTGTGCCAGTACCAAATTGTCTTGAGTACAGTGGCTTTGTAGTAGAGCTTGAAGTTGGGGAGTGTAATCCCCTCAGCTTTATTCTTACTTCTCAGGATTGCTTTGGCTATTCAGGGTCCATATGAATTTTAGAACGATTTGCTCTAGTTCATTGAAGAATGCTGTTGGTATTTTGATAGGGATTGCATTGAATCTGTAGATTGCTTTAGGCAGGATGGCCATTTTGACAATATTAATTCTTCCTATACAGGAGCACAGGATGTGTTTCCATTCACTGGTCTATTCTTTAATTTCTCTCATGTGTGTCTTGTAGTTTTCAGTGTATAGGTCTTTCACTTCCTTGGTTAGATTTATTTCTAGGTACTTTATTCTTTTTGATGCAATTGTGAATGGAATTGTTTTCTTGATTTATCTTTTGGCTAGTTCATCATTAATGTATAGGAATGCAAGAGATTTCTGTGTATTAATTTTGTACCCCACAACTTTGCTGAATTCAGACATTAGATCTAGTAGTTTTGGAGTGGATTCTTTAGGGTTTTTTATGTACAATATCATGTCATCTGCAAACAGGGACAGTTTAACTTCTTCTTTGCCAATTGGGATGCCTTTTATTTCTTTATGTAATCTGCTTTCTGTGGCTAGGACCACCAGTACTGCGTTGAATAACAGTGGGAAGAGTGCGCTTCCTTGTCTTGTTCCCAAACTTAAAGGAAAAGCTTTCAGCTTCTCGCTGTTAAGTGTGATGTTGGCTGTGGGTTTGTCGTATATGGCCTTTATTATGTTGAGGTACTTGCGCTCTCTACCCATTTTGTTGAGAGTTTTTATCATGAATGGATGTTGAATTTTGTCAAATGCTTTTTCAGCATCTATGGAGATGATCATGTGGTTTTTGTCCTTCTTTTTTTTTGATGTGGTGAATGATGTTGATAGATTTTTTAATGTTGTACCATCTTTGCATGCCTACAATAAATCTTACTTGATCATGATGGCTGATCTTTTTGATGTATTTTTGAATTCAGTTTGCTAATATTTTGTTGAGTATTTTGCGTCTATGTTCATCAGGGATATTAGTCTGTGATTTTCTTTTTTTGTGGTGTCTGATTGGCTTTGGTATTAGAGTGATGCTGGCCTCATAGAATGAGTTTGGGAGTATTTCTTATTCTTCTACTCTTTGGAAAACTTTAATGAAGATGGGTATTAGGTCTTCACTAAATGTTTGATAAAATTCATCAGTGAAGCCATCTGAGACAGGATTTTTTTCTTAGGTAGTTTTTTGATTCCCAGTTCAATTTCATTGCTGGTAATCGGTCTGTTCAGATTTTCTGTTTCTTTCTGGGTCAGCCTTGGAAGGTTGTATTTTTCTAGAAAGTTGACCATTTCTTCTCGCTTATCCAGTTTGTTGGCATATAATTTTTCATAGTATTCTCTAATAACTCTTTGTATTTCTGTGGTGTCTGTAGTGATTTTTCCTTTCTCATTTCTGATTCTGTTCAGGTGTGTAGAATCTATTTTTCTGGATAAGTCTGGCTAGAGGTTTATCTATTTTGTTTATTTTCTCAAAGAACCAGCTCTTGCTTTCATTTATTTTTCCTATTGTTTCATTCTTCTCGATTTTTTTATATCTGCTCTAATCTTTATTATGCCCCTCCTTCTGCTGCCTTGGTCCTCATTTGTTGTTCTTTTTCTAGTTTCATTAATTGTGAGTTTAGACTGTTCATATGGGATTGTTATTCTTTCCTGATGTAGGCCTATATTGCAATATACTTACCTCTTAGCACAGCCTTTGATGTGTCCCACAGATTTTGCAGTGTTGAATTTTTGTTGTCATTTGTTTCCATATGTTGCTTGATCTCTGTTTTTATTTGGTCATTGAGCCATTGATTATTTAGGAGCATGTTTTGAAGCCTCCATGTGTTTGTGGGATTTTTTATTTTCTTTGCATAATTTATTTCTAGTTTCATACCTTTGTGGTCTGAGAAACTGGTTGGTACAATTTCAATCATTTTGAATTTACCAAAGCACGTTTTGTGGCCTTGTATATGATCTATTCTTGAAAGTGTTCCACATGTCCTTGAGAAGTATGTGTATTCTGCTGCTTTTGGGTGTGGAGTCTGTAGATGTCTGTTAGGTCCATCTGTTCTAATGTGTTTTTCAGTGCTTTTGTCTCCTTACTTATTTTCTGTCTAGTTGATCTCTCCTTCAGAGTGAGTGGAGTGTTGAAGTCTCCTAGAATGAATGCATTGCATTCTATTTCCCCTTTAATTCTGTTAGTATTTGTTTCAGATATGTAGGTGCTCCTGTGTTGGGTACATAGATAATTATAAGAGTTATATCTTCTTATTGGTTTGACCCCTTAATCATCATGTACTGTTGTTCTTTGTCTCTTGTGACTTTCTTTGTTTTGAAGTCTATTTTGTCTCATTCAAGTACCGCAACTCCTGATTTTTTCTCCCTATCAGTTGCATAAAATACCTTTTTCCAACCCTTCACTTTTAGTCTTTGTATGTCTTTGGGTTTAAAGTGAGTCTCTTTTAGGTAGCACATAGAGGGTCTTGTATTTTTATCCATTCAGTGACTCTATGTCTTTTGATTGGGGAATTCAGTCCATTTACATTTAGGGTGTTTATCAATAGATATGTACTTATTGCTATTGCAGGCTTTAGATTCATGGTTACCAAAGGTTCAAGGGCAACTTCCTTACTCTCAGAGTCTAACTCAAAACACTTGATATGCTATTACAAACACAATCTAATGATTCTTTTTTTCTCCTCCTTTTTCTTCTCCATTCTTTTTATATAAAGTATCATATTCTGTACTCTGTGTCTATCCTTTGATTGACTTTGGGGATAACTGATTTAATTTTGCATTTACTTAGTAATTAACTGTTCAGCTTTCTTTACTGTGGTTTTATTATCTCTGGTGACAGCTATTCAATCGTAGAAACACTTCCATCCATAGTAGTCCCTCCAAAATACACTGTAGAGACAGTTTATGGGAGGTAAATTCTGCTTTTGCTTATATGGAAATTGTTTAATCCCTCCTTCAAATTTAAAAGATAGTCTTGCTGGAGAAAGTATTCTTGCTTTGAGGCTCTTCTGCTTCTTTGCATTAAATACATCATGCCACTCCCTTCTGGCCTGTAATTTTTCTGCTTAGAAGTCTGATGATAGCCTGATGGGCTTTCCATTGTATGTGATCTTATTTCTCTCTCTGGCTTCTTTTAATAGTCTGTCTTTATCCTTGATTTTGCCATTTTAATTACTATATGTCTTGGTGTTGTCTTCCTTGGGTCCATTGTTTTGGGAGATCTGCGTACCTCCATGGTGTGAGAGACTATCTCCTTCCCCAGATTGGGGAAGTTTTCAGCAATTACCACCTCAAAAACACTTCCTATCCCTTTCTTTCTCTCTTGTTCTTCTGGTACTCCTATAATGCTAATATTGTTCCATTTGGATTGGTCACACATTTCTCTCAATATTCTTTCATTCTTAGAAATCATTTTTTTTCTATGTGCCTCAGCTTCTTTGTATTCCTCTTCTCTACTTTAAATTTCATTTATTACCTCCTACACCATATCTACTCTGCTTTTAATACCCTCCATTGTGCTCTTCAACAACTGGATCTTTAAACAGAATTTATTCCTGAGTTCTTGAATATTTTTCTGTACCTCCATGAGCATGTTAATGAATTTTATTTTGAAATCCCTTTCAGGAAAATTCATGAGGTCAGTTTCATTTAAAAATTTCTCAGGTGTTGTATTTGTAATTTTACTTTGAACTATGTTTCTTTGGCATTTCATAATTGTATATGGTGCCTTCTAGTGCCCAGAAACTCTACTCTCTGGAGCTTCTCAACCCCTGAAGCAAGGTCATGTGTGTCATGACATTGTAGTTGTATTGGTACCTGGGGGGAGGAAATAGCTGTTTCCTGCTTCCCGGCTGCTATGCCTGTCTCCACTGCCAGAACCAGTGGGCCAAGCACACAGATATAAGCCTCTCTGCTCTGTGTCTGTAGTTGCTGTAGATGGGGCTTTCCTCTGGCTGGCCTAATGTCAGTTTAGATTTGGATGGTTTGCGAGCCAGGTGGGGCTGTCTTGGAGAAAGTTGCAGTAGGCTGTGTATCATGGAGGGCAGTCCTTTGAGCTGTGAAGCCAGCCAGGGAGCTGGAGGGCCTGAAGATCGAGAAAGTTCCCAACATGCTGGGCAGTGTGCACTGAGACAATTTTGTCTACCTGTTCTTTCTCCTGAACAGTAAGCTCTGTGCAATCCCTGCCCCTTTAGCAGCCCTCTTGCTGTTAGGAAGACTCTCAGACTGCCCGCCTTTCTTTTGTCCCATAGCAGATGGATGTGGATCCCTGCTTTCCACAAGGGGCTGGAATCTCAGTCTGTCCAGGTATTCTGCCTGTCTTAGCTTTCCAACCCCCTAATCACAAGAGTACAATGAAAGCACGATGAAATGTAGGTTTCTGCTCCCAGAGCAGATCTTTGGAGTTAGGTATTCAGCAGTCCCAGGCCTCCACTCCCTCCCTGGTCCATTTCTCTTCCTCCTCGCCAGTGAGCTAGGGTGGGGAAAGGGCTTGGGTCCTGCCGAGCTGTGGCTTTGGTACGTTACCCTGTTTCATGAGGTTTATTGCTTTCTCCAGGTGTATGCATTTTGACACAGCCCTGTTTTCTGTTGTTCTTTCAGAATTAGTCACATTAATTATATTTTTCTATTATATGTGGTTTTAGGAGGAAGCCTCTGTCTCACCTCTCATGCCACCATCTTTAATCAATTCTCCATATGTTACCTCATTTAAACCCCACATCCACCCTGAGACCTGAATATTACTGAAAAATAAATACCTCTAGAGACCAAGAGATATCTGAAATAAAAGGGTTTATTGAGCCTTTACAGATACTAGCCAGATAAGTACTGAGTCCTGGGATACAAAATTTCTGTTTCACCAGCAGCAACACCAGTTAAGAAAAACAACTAGGCCACCACAGTCAAGATACAGGGTACATTATGGGGAAAGGAAGATTATTAAGTTCACATTGGCTACAGATGAGGAAGGTGGGCTAATGCAAAGCAAGGAAAGTGTGGAAATAAGTGTTACAGAGAAGGATCATAGATTGGTTGTTGATGATGGTCAGACACTGGTCACACACAAGAAGGATGTGCTGGTCCTGGAAACCTTCTAGGTGATTTCTGAAATGACTTCACCCAGTAGTGTGGTTTATGGGTAGCTCTGGCCTCTGTGGCTATGTACTTATGACCTTCCCTTGTCTCTCTCCCTCATTCAATAGCCCTTGTGTCACTTCATTTAGGACATTTCAGCATTTTTGCTGTGTCATTATGACTTCTCATTTTACAATTTTGCCCAAAGCCACATCCCTAGTTAACTAACAGAAATAGGATTCAAACCTGCATCTGTCTAATTCTAAGGCCTGTTTTAATAGCAGAGTTAATATACTCAAGAAGTAAAATAATACTACAAGTAAACCCCCAAATCTGTTACCCTTTTCAATGAATGTCTCCATATCTACTGCCTAAATAAATAATCATATTAGTGGGAGAAAACAAAAGATCATTTTCACAGGGAGGGGAAAAGGACCTACCTCTTCTATAGCCTCCTGGGCTGCCTTTTCCTTGGGCTGCCTGGTGCTAAATGGTTTTCAAATAGCAATTTAACCACCTACAGAGAGACCTCGGTTTACAGATTTTCTGAGGGCACATCAGTGCTGTTTCTCTTTCCCTGGTTTTGGGGTTTGGTTTAATTTGTGCTTAAAATAATGGATGGGTACAATTTGTAAGCATAATGCAAGTGACTAAATTTGAAAAGTAAAATGTGTTTATATACATATTTTCCTTTCAGTCTGTTTCTGTGGAGATTTAAAAAAATCTGCCACCTGAAGCTGCAGTTGTACCAAAGAGAAATCTTCTGAAATACACAGAATCACAGAATGTTAGAGCTGGAAGAGATACTCTCTGGGACCTGGTGACAGAGAACACAGGTCTCATTCTGTCTATGATAATATAACAAGGGATTGGCTGTGTGGTAGGTTGTGACTCATAGTTTATTCAGTAAGGAGAGAAGGCTTACGTTCCAACCCTAATTTTCGTTCATTTGTAAAATGTGGGCAGTAATTGTGCATCCCCCAGAGGGTGGTGGTTATATGCTTCACACATAAATTAGTATTGTGCCTGAGCCACATGTGCTCAAGAAACGTCACCTGTCTTTATCCTTTTTTAGCTCCTTTATTTCTTCTTCTGCATTGTTATAAAAACCTTCAGCAACAGCTTTCTTTTTAAGCCTTTTGGGTTTGCATACTCTTCTCAATGCTAGAGATTTGTAGTTTGATCTTGTACATAATGATTATTTTTTGTTTTCTGGGTTCCAGTAGATGTCATTTTTCACTTCATTTACAAATAAAACTTAGTTTCAATACTTTTCTGAATGCAGACCATCCTTTTCTCCCATCATTCACACAAAGAACACAGAGTGATTACTAGAGGTCAGTCACTGCACTTGTGTTTATGTACATATAGTTACTTCATTCACCTTGTGTAAAACAGCCAAAGTCAACATTATCTCCACTCTTCAGTTGAATAAATTAACTGAGAGAAGTTAAGTAACTTATCCCTAGTTTTGTGGCTTCTACAAGGCAGAGCTAAGATTTGAAATCTGGGCTATTTTAAGTCCAAGTATAATATCTTACCCACTGTGCCATAATGCCAGTAGGGACCGATAAATTTCTGTCATTTATAACTGTCATGGAGTTGGTTACTTATTTGTGATGTAGATTTCAAGCCCGTCTAAGGTTAAGAGTGAAGCTAAAGAGCCAGTGGAGAAAAACCCAAAACAAGCATGGCTAGTATGCTCCTTCCTTCACCCAGAAGAGTCAGTAAAACTATAGAAAAGTCTTTAGTTACCTGAGTGTTAATTCTTGATCCAGACCCATTGACCATCTTGGGTAGAGATATTGTTGGACAGCAGCTGTCCTCTTTGATGTCAACATAAAATGTTAGAGATATCCTCAATGGTGTAGAAGTCCCATGTATTTATAGTTAATTATAATTAGCTTATAATTCTTGTGTGTGAAAAGCTCATCCTTTTTCAGTGTGAATATCTCTAGTGCCCTCACTCAATGAGGAAAATCACCATTTTTGACAACCCTAATTACTGTTCATTAAAAAAAGAAAACCTATGGTATTTCTTAACATCCATTACATCTATGTCATCCGTGAATAATTTTTATAAGATTTACATCAGAAGCAAGATGTAAAAATAATAAGATATATTATGTACCTACAAGGAGGACATCATCTTTGCTTATTGAAATTTTTCCCATTCATATTTCATTTCATCCCAGGCACAAAGTCTCCTGCTCCTTTCCCTTGACTGTATCCCTCCACCGTTTCCCACTGAAGATGGACAGAATAACTGGAAAGCATTTCATCTGCCCCTAAACTTCCATAGCATTTTAGCTTTTCCTTTCTTAGGGCAGTTAACACTGAGTGCCAGGTACAATAAATTTCTCTGAACTTATCTCCATTCTCTAGAGTCTAAGCTTTAGCAAGGTAGAAATTATTGTATAATTAGGATGCTTTGGGTTTGCAAGAAAAAGAAAACCCAACTAAATTTGACTTATACAGTAAAATATTTGTTGTCTCCTTAAACAGAAGTTCTGAGTTAACAGAGAGACTCAGAATTGCTTCATTTAACTGTTCAGCAATTCTGAGACTGGAGATTTTTTCCATGAATCTCTTGGTTTTCTCCTCGTGGACTCAAGATGACTACCACAGTTGCAAACAGCACCTCCCAAGGGGTCAACATTTAAGGAAGGAAGGAAAGAAATAGTTCTGTCGCCTCTACAAGTCTATTTTTATCTGGGAAGAAAATATTTCCCTGAAGTTCTCCATTAGAATTTCTGTATTTCTCATTCGCCAGAACAAATTCACATGCCTGACCCAAACCAGTGACTGGCAAAAAGATTATCACCATTGGTTTAGATCAATACAAGTTTAGATCAGTCAAATTGCATCCCCTGGGGCCGGAGGTGGGGGGGCCCGGCTTTGCTGAGCACATTGTCATCTGCCTGGATGCTGAATAAAACTGGAGTTCTGTTCGCAATCAAGGAGGAAATGGCTCTATTAAATAGAATAAAAAATATTTGAATATATTTAATTTATATTCAGTCAGTGAAGTACTGGCCACAGCTTTGACTTATATATCTCTTCATTTCTCACAATGAATGCTTATTGGGCATAATTAATTTATTTTATTCAACAAAGTTATTAAATACTATGTATTTATAGGCAGATAGGCACTGTTCTAGGGGTTAGATATACAATGGGAAGTAAAATCAGATGAGATCCTCAACATTAGTATTAAGAAAAATAGCTAATCTTATTATGAGGGAAGTACAGTGCTAAAGCTTACATGCATTATTTTAATTAAACTTCAAACAACCCTATAAGGTAGGTTCTATAAAATTGCCATTTTTTTCTGAAGAGAAAATTGAGACCCAGCAAAGTTGAGAATCTTCAGAAAGGTGACAAAAGGTAAGATTTGAGCCAAGTTTTGTTTGAATCCTCTTAAATAATACATGTGTCTATACATTGTGTGATTGGTAGACTTACCTTGCTTGTCGAAATAGTGTTTTCTGACTTTATTCTTTTTGAAGGACAGCTTGTGTTATGTTTTCTCAGCATTCCTTAAACTCCTTGAAAGCCCCTTTTATCTTATGCTCAGGATTCTGGAGACAAGTCTTTTTACCTAAAGGGTGTTTTAGATGATGATTCTCCCCTCTTATCCTGTTACTTCAGCAGCTGAAGAGTAAACTCTGGCTTTTGAGAAACCCCCTTGTAGACTGGGAGAGTGTAATATAGTAGTCTGTTTAACTCCCCCTAGTTTTGAACCACTTTATGTTAATAACAACAAACAATGCCAGAAGATAAGTTATATAGGTTAGTGATAAGATTTAGACAACGGACATATTTTTCCCCTGCCCCATATCTTTAAAAATTGTTACCCATTCTTTAGAATGGAGATATTTACCTTAAAGTGTGTATTTTCACACAGTACTGAAAAACTAGGGAATTAACTGCATGGTGGCCAGTGTGTGTGCTCACAGGACAGCCATCGGCAGGAACTGTGGAGCCTCTGTCCATCTTGAATGAGGCCAAGACACCCAGTTTGCCACACTAACAAACACTCTTCCAGCTGATTGCTTTAATCACTCTAGGTGTCTGCAATATTAGTCAGCATCTGCTGTAACAAGCAACTCCAAATTGTGATGGTGATGCCAAAAATGTAGTGAAACAACAAGCATCTATTTCTTGTTCACATCACGTGAGACCTGTGGCCCAGCCTGGAGCTCCGCCAAATAGAGCTGCTCCATGGCTATGTAAATGCTTGGCCATATAGGTTCTTACGCTAAGAAGGATCCCATCTATTGATGTTTTGTTGTCACTGTCTTAAAATTCTAAATTTTTTAATAAGATTCTCTAGGTTTTCCTTTTTCAACAGGTTCCACAAAATATGTTGCCAGTTTTGCTGCCAGGTTCTTGCTGAAGGGGCAGCCATTGCCAAGGCATGCCATTCTCATGGCAGAGGGCAGAAGGTGGTGGCACTGGGCTCAGAGCACAGGACGCCTTTGCAGCCTCCAGCAGGAATTGGCACATAGCCACTTTCTATGAGTCAGGGAAGTCATGTGGCCAAGCCAGAAGTCATAGTTGTGAGGAAGTGTGTGCTTCACTTCAAGAAAGAACTTAGGCCAGTCCCACCCTACCCTGGAGATTGTCACTCTTGAGAGGATGACAGATTCCATCCTTGCGTATCTGGTGTCTAGGACCAATGTTCACGATTCAGTTGGATACAATGACCGACTGGTCAAGCCATGGGATCTGTAAGGTAATATCAGATGGCCAGTAGTTTACCAAAAGTTAATACTTCAGTTTAAAAGGCATAAATACAAATATGCAGCCAATATTTTTCCTCACAAATTTTCCCTTGTTCAAAATTAAAGACCAATTTGAGTCTTATCCAAACTGTGCCTTGAGTCATTTCACTATGTTTAAGTATTAATCTGTCTTCATTGTGGGTGTAGTTTTTTTTCCATTTGGTTTTTCAAGCATAGATGATAAAGTTAAATAAATAAATAGATTAGCCTTAATATTAAGATCATATTGGTGGGATATATCATTGCTCCCTAATTGAATATTTAATTCTCTGGTGACTTAGGGAAGCTTCTGTCATGACATGTAACCTGTCTGCAATGTCAGAGCCTGACCTCAGGTTCCATTATTGTGATGGAGATGATGATTGTGGGGTATGGATCTTTGTAGAAAGAATGTATAGAGACTTATAAAATCCTGCGCCTGATACATAGGAATTCTTTTTTGTGAATACCCAGAAGTTCCTGTTATGGAGAAATCTGTAGTTTACATGAGACAGATTTCTGAATCTGAATTGAAGTTACAGGGTTGTTGGTCCCTAAGATCAGACTTGAGGACTGTGGTTCTAGGCTGTGCACCAAAGGATCACTTCTCTAGGTACTGATGGCGCTGGTGCCTGTGAGGAGGGGGCACAGTAACAGTCAAGCCATTGGATCCAAACTCTGGTCAGGAATTTATACTGAACCATAATTACAATTTCAATATTCAGTACCTGAAACCATGTTTGCAGCCAATCTTCATCATAATATCTTAAGGAAGTAATTATGAAACCCTCACCACCTTTCTTGGCATCATACCACCAAGTTTACAGAGGACCCGTACATCCTCTCTCTCATGTATTCATTACAAGTGACCAGGTGCCCTAGGAAACCCCTTGTATTACTATTATTTCTATTTTACATACAAGGAAATAAGATTCCAGGGGTCATACAGCAAGCCAGGGGCAAAAAAGTAGGGAGACAGTTCTTAAATAATGACCTCTGCTTGGTTCTCTGGGGGTCTAAGTTAGCCCTAGTAGAAACTAGAGAATTTCCTTCATGAAGAATCTAGGACGAGCCAGCTCAGCCAAGTGTGCAGCTTTCAGATTTAGAGACCTGGGTTTGACTCCTAATTCCGCTACTGACTAGCTGGGAGACTTGGGGTAAGGTACATGAACTTCCTCATTCACATGGGATAATAATACATGCCTTATTTAGGGAGTTGTTATGGGGCTTACATGAAATAAGACATGGAAAATATTTAGCATGGCACATAGAACATACTATTCCTGGAGCAAATGCTTCCGTATTTTGAACACATTGAGAAATGAAAGAAAAACTAGAGACCAAAATATCATCCTATTTACTGATAAAGTCCAGATTAGAGAATATAGCTTCAGGTCTGATTGCCAAGTGGACTTACCAGTGGGCGGACTCAGCATTGTTTCTCAGCCATGGCCGTGCATGATCAAGGCAGTCCCTCTTTATAGATGGCATGGATGCCATGGAGGAGAAGAGGAGGATTTGTGTTCCCCAAGAAGGGAAAGGAACATTACTCCAGCCAAAGTTGTCCATCAGGAAAAGCTCTCCACAAAACCCCAGGGACAAAATGAATAAAGAAGTGCAGACAAGCCAGTGGATATACTAATTGAGCTCCCATCATGAGAACTGAATATGAGGAGTCAAGAAATACTCACCACTAACATAATTTCTGAATAGATCTTAGCTGTTATTATCATTGGAGTTCAAGTAAGAAATTTCAAAGTGTACAGAAACATCCATGACTAACCTCTGATGTTACACAAATCCTACCTTGAGCTAATGATATTCCATGTTGCGGCTGCCTTTTAGTTGGGGTTTTAAATAGTCTTGCTATCAGCAAGTAATGACTCTACAGCATCTTACTATGCTGAGGAGGACAGTGACTGCAATGGTGAGGGGGGACTTGATAATATGGGTGAATGTTGAAACCACAATGTTGCTCATGTGAAACCTTCATAAGATTGTATATCAATGATACCTGAATTTAAATAAATAAATAAATAAGTAGTCTTGCTATCAGATTATTTGTGCCCGTGATTTACCTCTATCAAGTTGTAGCTTCCTTCAGAAGCAAAGGCTATGTCTTGTGTGTCTTTATATTTCCCACAGTACCTTGCAGAGTCTTCACTAATAATTATTACAGTGATGGCTCATCTCACTGTGAATTTTACAGCTTACAAAGCACTTCTGCGTTGAGGATCTCATTTGGTCTTTTCATGAGTTCTGAAAGGGAGGGTGAGCGGAAAGGAAGAGGTTATTCACCTCATTTCACATCTGAGGATGTTGAGGCTTAGCGCAGCTGTGTAACTTGTCTGGCTAGTGAAACAGAGTGCCAAAATTTGATTCTGGAACTGAAATGTAGGTCACTGACTCTTAATTCAGTGTTCCTTACATTAATATTTTTTATTTTACCTGAATGGAACTGATTTTCATCAACAGGTTGATCTAATACACATCATCCTAGGAGTCCCAGAAACACTCACACGACAAGTTAAATGCCTCAGATTCGTAGGGGTTGGAGGCTTGCTTCTCTTAGGATTTCTGCTGAGGCTTCTGCCATTTATCATGGGTCATGAGTTGTTCTGATGGAAGGAGGAAGGGGGCTGAGCTGGAGGAGAATCAGAAAAAGTCTAATGGGATAGTACCAGCTGCAGAGGTGACCCTTACTGTTATGAAGGGAGAAGGCTTTGGACACTTACTAACATCTGTGATGGGTCTGGATATCTGAATCATCTCCCAGACACCCAAAATCCACTAAGGGAAAGGGGATTTTAGCTGTAAGACTAAATTAAGTTACTTTTTATCGTGGGCATCATTAATTTGAACCCTATCACTGTGCCACTAACACCAGACATACCCCATAGCATAATGGAAAGATAATATGGTAGAATAATGCCCCTCAACAATGTATCTACATTCTAATCCTTGGAGCATATGACTATGTGACTTCATATGGCAGAAGGGAATTTGAAGATATGATTAAATTAAAGATCTTGTGATTGGAAGACTATCTTAGATTAGATTGTAGTAACAATCGTGTAAGTGAAAGGAGGCAGGAGAGTCATAGAAGAATATGTCACAATAAAAGTAGAGGTTGGACTGATACTTTTGCTTACCCCCAAAGAATGCAGGCTACTTCTAGAAGTTGGGAAAGGCAAGAGAAAAAAATGCTTCCCTCAAGTCAACAAACAGAAATTCAACAAGAAGAAATGCAGCACTGCCCTCACCTTTATTTTATCCTTGAGAGACACATTTTGGAATTCTGACCTCTAGTACTGCAAGACAATATTTTGTGTTGTCTTGTGACACTATGTGTTCATCAATTTTTTGCAGCAACAGTGGGAAACAAATACAAACTAAGGTTTACATTTGGGTACCTGCATTTAGTTGCCTCATACTTTGGGCAAGTTAGGTCTGAGTACTGGTTAATGTTTATATGTTTATAATGGGATGATAATAGTATTTACTTCATTAGATTGTTGTCGGGATGAAATGAGATAACCAATGGAGGCTACTTTTGTGCACACTGTGCCCTAGAGCCATTTGAAGGGTTTGTAAAATGCCAGTAAACACTCTTTTGTGTTTTTTTTTTACAACATTTCATCTTTGGTTTTCTTTCCTTTGCATCGTTTAATCAAAGTCATAGAATTTAACTTCTAATCTAAAAATTGCTGCAGATCTACATATACTATATTCCACTTCAGAAGAAAATGTATGCTTCGCACGTTGTATTTCTCCTACACAGAAGATGATTAGTTGGACCTGATTCACCTTGGGAATGGGAAGTAGGTTTTGGATAATATTACAGGTTATTACTTAAGAATTCAGAGAGAGGCTCAGACAAATAATCAGAACAAACCATGGGCTTTGTAGCAAGATGGTTAAACTTTTCGAAAAGAGACTAGATTTTGAGGAAATTCCCAACCTACTAAATTACATAAACATGATACAGAAAAAAATGTCAGAAGGCCTTTACGTGGCACATTACCCCTTCACCTTTGACCTAGTGGCCAATTCCTCCTTGCCCTTCAGACCTCAGTTTATTATTCTTTCTGGAAAGTGTTTCCTATCCCTGCAGCCTTCTAATCCTGTCTGGGCTATATGACCTGCGTTCTCATCCTCAAGACACCCTGGGATTAGTTCCAGTACCACTTTGTAACTGACCATTTTGCTTTTCCTGTCTTTCCCTCAGTCTTTGAATCCCATGGAAGAAGGGACTGTGCCCCTCTTGTTCACTATTATCACCATCTCTTAGCACAAGCCTCAGTAAGTATATATTTGAGGAAAGGAAGGATGGCAGGCTCTAGTTTGAGTCCTAGCCTGCATATTATAAGCCTTGTGAATGTGTCAATCTTCTAAGCATCTATTTCCTAATCCATAAACTATAATACATTTTCTGTCAGTTTTCAGGCATGTTATGAGGTTCAAGGAAGGTACAGAAGATCCTAGTATGCATGGTTGGCTCAGTAAGAACAGGACTTGACTTCAGATCCACACTGTGGCCACATTCCATCCTGCGTATACTTACTGAGTGTCTCCTACATTAAGCGCTGCTTTAGGATTTGAGCTTACAGTGCAAACACAACACACAGCATTTGTTTTCATGAACCGTAAAGGGCTAGTGCCTAGTTCAACAATAGCGCAGCAAAGCTTGCCTCCTTCATCTGGCTAAAAGGATTCTCTTTTCATTATCCAAGAAGAAAACATTGCCAAAGACTAAGTGATAACTCGTATGAGGAATAAGGCAGTAACAGGCAGCATTTTTACCCTACACAATCAAAGACTAACAGGAGTAAACATGCATGCAAATAGCTCAAAGGTAAGGATGCCTATGATCCCATCTCTAACATCAATCCCACCACTGTGTACTGGAGAATGAGGGGGTAGGAAGCCAGTGGGATCTCACTTTCTAGAAGGAGATGGCATCTGAGTTCAGTAGAGCTTTCTGAGTAATTTAATAGTTAATTGTTAACAAATTGAGTATTTGCATATGCAAAGTGGATGTTATTCTGCATAGCTGCTTGTATGGGGGCTGAAAAGGAGGACTGATTACCAAGAAAACAGAAATGTGTGATGTAGAGTGTTTCAATCAGATAGCAGAGGAAGGACAGTGGGCAGTAACACTGTCAAGTTTATTGGGCCCATCTATTTAAGATCTTCTTCCCATACCGGTGGAGATGAAGACTTGATTGGGATGAAAGATCCATCTCAGGTTTGTGAGCAGGTATTTGCCAAGGCACAAAAAATAAAGAATAGAGAGAGGGGACGTTTGTTGCTCCTACCAGTTACGATCCTGCCAACACCTTCCTGTGTGATTAGAGTGTGGAAAAATCCCAGTGGCTTCCATTTTTTATCCACACATTTGGGATTTGTATCACTGGGTATGAGTTATTTTTGTTGTAGGAAATATTATAGTTGCAATATCTCAACCTTTTCCTCCTCCCTCCCTTCCTCCCATCTTTCCTTCCTTCCCTCCTTCGTTGAGATATAACTGACATACAATACACTGCACATATTTAAAGTGTACAATTGAGTTTTGATATACGTATATGTCTGTAAAACCTTCATCAAGTCAAGAATATTCGTACATCCATCACCTCCAAAAGTTTCCTCCTGGCCCTCTGGAATCCCTTCCTCCCTTCCCTCCCCCTTCTCTGACACCAGGACTGCTGAACTGCTTTCTGTCACTGTAGATTAATTCACATTTTTTAGAATCTTATATAAGTAGAATCACACAGTATGTGCATTTTTTTTTGCCTGACTGCTTTTACTCAACATTATCTTGAGGACCATTTGTACTGTTGCATATGCTAGTTTCTTCTTTTTAATTGCTCAGTGGTAATCCATGGTGCAGATGTACTACAACTTGTTTGTGTATTCGCTTGATAAATATTTGAGTTGTTCCCAATTTGGGGCAATTACAAATAAGCTGCTGTGTACATTTGTGTAGTCATAGGCTTTATTTTCTGTTGGTATGTTCATTTTTCTGCCTTCACTCATTTCCTATATATTTAGACTAATGTAAGTTACAGCCAGTGGATAAATACCAAAAGGGTACACAGAATATTTGATTCTGTGTTCTATAAATTTTCTTTCATGAGCAATTGAGTGATAGGAGAAGCTATCAGGAGCTTGCTTGGAGGTTTTGAGAATTCTAAATATTTAAACATAAAGTAATGGTGCATAAAGATTATAATACATGAACCTAAAAAGTGAAAATGAGATAGAACTTCCTAAATATTTGAACTATTTAAGAGTAGATTGGGATTTCATTAGAATAAATGAGCTTCAAGTTAGGAATGGCATGCAACAGGAACCTGGGCAAACACTCACAGGGGATATTTATCTTCAGTTCCTTTCTGTCCATAAGTATGTATTGAATGTGTACAGTGTGCCAGACACTGGGGTTATGAAGACAGGTAAATCATAAGAAGCTCACAGCCTAGGTGGGGAGACCGGCAGGTGAGAAGTCACTTGCATTATGGTATAAGAAGGATTTTGTAATCGGTGCATATAGAGAGTGCCAAAGGGGCATGTCCTCAGGGACATATGGCCCATGGAGGGGACAGAGAAGTCATCAGAGGCTTCCAAGAGGAGGAGGTACTCTTACTCTACATGAAGGGAAGCAGGGTAAGACACGGGTGGAAGCTCATGGGAAGAGACGTGGCACAAGCAATGAGAGTAGCATGTGAAAAGGCCTGGAGTTCCCAGGAAGCATGAAATGATGGAAAAAGGTAAGTTTGCTGTACTGGGAACATGACAGAGATGAGGGGAAATCCCAGGGTTAAAATATAAAGAGCTGGTACATCATGCTAAGGAGCTTGGCAGTAGGGATCTGTAGAAATGGCTATAGGTGGACCTAGACTCAGGTGGGTTTTAGAAAAACAATTCCACCATAATGGTAGGGATCCTATCAGAGTGGCAAATCCCCTTGAGCATGAAGGCTGCAGGGGACCAAACTAAGGTAAGTGTAGAGGAAAGAAAAGTAACAGTCCTGAGAGGTCTCTAATCTGATGAACTTGTCCAATAACCTCAACCCAAATCTTTCACCTGGACAGTAATAACAGTGTACCACAGAAAGTACCCCAATGACAAATGAAGCATCCACTCCACAATGGTACAGACGGGCCATAGTCACCAAGGTGTCTGGAAACTGCAGTGGTCAGACCTGGGACATTCCATTGAGAGCACTTTCCCCACTAGCTCCTGGCTCCAGAAGTCTGGGCGGCAGCCTCCTCTCTTGGTGAATTTTTGATGAATGCCAATCCCCAGTTGTTTACTTTCCATTTTTCTACCTTTAATGTAGCAAACATAGATTTTTATGCCCCCTATTTCATCCATGTACTTCTTTTGTTACCATGGAAATCAGCTTCAATTTTATCCCGTTCTGCAATTGTTTTTATAGTCTTGTGCTTTCAAAAAGATAAGCTACCTTATATTTATTTCACGTGGATGCCAAAAGTTGATCTTGCTCGAGACACAGCCAACCTTTACTTCAAAACTTCACTGCACTTATTTATTGTAGCTGATGTCTTTTTGATTTCTACCTGTGAGATCAGTTTCCAATAAAATCTCTTTTGGCTTTTACATACCTCTGCTATCCAGGGGCTAGAGCGCAGCAAGCCTGCAAGATTGAATTCTAGGCAGGCTCAGGGGCTAAGGGCACTGAGACTGAACCTGCAAACTATCTATTAAAGATGAAGGAAACAAGTTTGGATCAAAGAAGGAAGCTGAAAGCAGTGAATTCTAGTTCCAGCTCAACTACTAATTGGATTTCTGACCTTGGCCACATCACTTCTCTCCAGATCTGCATTTTCTCACCTCTAAAACCAGGAAGATGGACTAGATTAGAAACCAGCTTCAAGTGAGTCAGTAGATGAAAAAGATAAAAGTACAACAGCTTCCTTAAAGCAAAGAGGAAAAAATTATCTTGCTTTGAGAGACTTTTTAATCTTTTTTATCTTTTGTATTCAAAAGGATTTCCTATAGCTATGAAATGCCTGAAATTATAAGTGTTGTTTTACTGTCTGGTGTCGGGTTACCATACTAACAGTTACAAATAAATTTTAATTAGCTTGCCTCTCCTGGCATTCTCCAGTTTGGTACACCTTGAGTTGTCTATGTCTGTGTGTGATCACTACATCTATTGATTTTCCCTGTATCTTTTTCGTTGGGATCATCTTGGCCAATTTTGAATTGTTTGGGTGTTTTTCTTAGATATTAACTAATAAAATAAGGAATTTCTAATACATGGGATTCTAAGGTTCTGTAGGGTTCTGAATAAGTGAAAAATCCACTTATTCAGTAAATATTTATGGAATGTGAGAAGCAGTAGCCATGTTAAACAGTGATGATAAAGCTGCAGATTGGGAAAGCTTCCATTCACAAGGAGGCTGCCGCCTGGGAGGGGTGCCTGACTGCGACAGGCTGCCGAGTTACAGCGTGGAGAGTGTCACCCTTTCAGAGGGAAGCACACTGATGGAGATTAATCTATAGATCATTTCATCTACAATGTACATAATAAATGGAAACTGGTATTTTAGAATTTAAAATACCTATGTTTGACATACTTTTATGTTAGCATATACAGTGCTCCCCTCCTTCAAATACTTCATAGAATTGTGGCAGCATTACAGGCTTTTTCTGATAAAGTCAAATGTAGAAGGTATTATAGATTTTTTAGCTTCCGTAGCTCTCCTGAGTTTCCACTAAGTCCTTCCTCCACTGTGCTTGGTAGATGGAGTGGGTGGGGGGCAGGGGAAAGGAAAGAAAACTTAAACACTTGCCAACTCACTGATGAGCTGTCCCTTCTTGATTCAAGAAGGTTTCTCTTAGTTTTAAAACCTATCTCCTTGATGAAGTCCGTCTCAGGTAGGTGGATGTGTGGTCTTTCAGGGCTTCTCCCTGTTGCTTTACAGGATGGCTTTCAGTATATCAGAGGGAGGTCAGGAAGGGGTTGCCTTGGGGGTGTCCTCCTGCTGGTCACTGGATTTCCCTGGATCTATACTGGGAGGAGGCCTGGCTGGTGTGGTTCCTGCACACCATGGCTGGTATTCAAAGAGGTGCATCCAGCAGGGCCGGACCCAGTTAGGCATTCTTATTGTCTTGGAATATCTTCACTCCAGCAAGTGTCACACTTCTTAAATATGGCCACATTCTCCCTCCAGCTCCTGGATTAGATTGCCTGTCCACCCCACACCTATCCAGCCTCTGGGGCACGATCTATTCAGATCCTTTAAAAGACCCCATGGAAGGGACCAACTGGTTCTCAGCTTAATGATGCTCTACATTCCTATAAGTTAGAAGCAAACTTGCCCTTTTCTGTGCTGAAACACTACTCCTAGGGGAAATACAGGGTTAAGTTCCTGTGAGCCTCTGGTCCCATTTTCATCAACTGACGAATACAGGACCTTGATTTTTGTGTCTCTGTTCAAACACATCTTATTTAATATATATTGTAAGTTCGTTAACATGGAATTCACATCCAACAGAACCGTAACTCATGCCTGATCAAAGCTTGTCTTACGTACTCATTCTCCATAAGGCATATCACAGCCTTCTTTCTTCAGGAATAGCAGACAGCACTTCAGCACTGTGCTTTGTCAGGGGTGGGTGTGGGTGTTAGGGGTTGGGGACAGGGGGCAGCAGCTATTTTAAACAGTGACATCACCAGCTAAAAGCACACAAATGCTGAAAATGTGACACTAAATAAACTGCAAGAAAGACACTTGTTTACAATATGAAAACTGCAGTAAAAAGCAGAGTGTCATTTTGTTTGACATCAGTTGAAGATGTATATTTTGGGCGGTTCAGATTTTCACAGCTCTGGGCAGGTCTGCAGGTGACCTCACAGGACTGTGGGTGTTAAGGTGAAGGTCTTGGAGTGGAGATAGTGATGCAGGGAAGCCAGGTGTGCAGGACCGCCTCTACCTGCTCCACCAGAATCACTCATCTTTGCTTTTCCATGACCATCCCTATTTCTGTGGCTCCACACAGCATGGAATTTCTAGAATTCCAAATAGTGAGCGGATAACAAGCCATCTCTGCTTCCAAGTTTTCCCACAACTTTCCCAATACCCATTTCTAGGGTTGAGATTTAGCTGAGTATTTAGTATATAGTCAGTTATTCACAGATGAATTTATAGACTATTCATAGGTTATGTCCAGGTTTTAACTATTGAAAACAATTTTTCATTGGACATTCCTGTCTGTATTTGGCATCTTTGTGAGAGAAGAGCCATAGGAAAATTCTGACATTGTAACCACAGGATTAAAAAATTATATGCTTTTAAAATTTTCATAAATATTGTAAAATTGTCTCTTGAAGTAATATACCAATTTATTATATACTGAGATTAAAATACATAGAGCAAATTGCAAAAATGCACTAATACAACCTGTGGGTATTACTAATATATATACTCAGGAGTAGAGTATATGGATTATCTCACGATTTTGCCAAAAGTGAATATTACAAATTTTAAGTATTTTGCCAATTAGATAGGCAAAAAGCTAAGCCGTTTTGAAAATTTGCTTTTCTTGACATACGTAACTGAGGCTGAGTATCTTTTCATGTTACTCGGCTCTCTTTGGGCTGCCTTTCCTCATTTTCCTATTTGCCCAAATGTCTCATTGATTTCTGGTAAACTTTTTTTTTACATCAAAATATTCTTTTTCTCCCTTCATATTTAATTGAAGATGTGAGCTATAATATGAACACATTGGGAAAGTGCCAACAACACAAGATAATAAACATAGGTGTCAATTGAGTGGTGCAGAAAAGAACTGGGACATTCTAGAGAAGCTTCAGCAGAGCAGTTGAAAATAAAATTTGTGCAAATCTGTGTGGCCCGGATTTGCACAGCCTGTCCTCTCCCATAATACCATAACATGTGATCACTTTACTAATGTGCATCCCATCTGGTGTATATGGAAGCCGTACGGAGGTCAGGAACCTGAGCATAGCCCATCAAACTCCACTGCCCAGCTGCCAGCTTCCATGGATGCAGCTCAGACCACTGACGGTGCACTTGCACTCTCCCCATAGCACCGCAGATCAGGAGGAGTAATTTTATTAGTATAACAGTAGTTCAAAACTCTCAGTAAACTAAGGTGGATTGGACTGGATTGGAATAGGCTGAGCTGGGAAGAAGTTATTGGTAGACATGGTGAGGGGTAGGGTTTCCTGGAGTTGGGAAATGAATAATATGTATGGAAAAAGAATTGATTTTAATAGGAGCAGCATGAAAGCAATACAAATGGAATAAATCTGGACAGTGGTAGGTTGTGTCCAGATTGTGGACCTTTGCTTATCTGCTTATGTATTTGGAAGTCCAAGGAGGAGCTCTCGTGACTTGGCTGGGGCAGTGGAAGTCAAGGCTTTGACAAGCAGCGTGATGTGGTAGTTTACATCTGGCCACTGCAATAGTGGGTCCTGAAGATGCAATTTGGAGACTTCGTCACTTTGGGAAATTTATTTAAACTCTGAAATTGGTTTCAAAATCTATAAAATTGGGATAATAAAATAACAATACTAAGATCATAAGATTATCAGTAGCCTTTATTTAAAAAGGAAAGCAGTACTTCTATACTGAGATTCTACATTTTAACATATTATTCTCTTACCACATGGCATTTAAATTTTTTTAAGATTTCTAAAATTGTAACACTGGCTAACATAGCCTGAAGCCTCAAATATAATAAATGAGCACCTCTTAAAATACTAAAAAAATCCAAACACAGCCCCCAAACATGTGAAAAAGAGAAGCATCTCATATATAATGATGAAGAATTAAAACCAGCCTTTCTGGAGACAATAAATGAAATAGAAACGAGAGAAGAGGAATACAAAGAAGCTGAGGCACGGAGAGAAAAAAGGATCTCTAAAAATGAAAGAATATTGAGAGAATTGTGTGACCAATCCAAGCGGAACAATATTCGCATTATAGGGATACCAGAAAAAGAAGAGAGAAAGGGATAGAAAGTGTCTTTGAGGAGGTAGTTGCTGAAAACTTCCCCAATCTGGGGAAGGAGAGAGTCTCTCAGGCCATGGAGATCCACAGATCTCCCAACACAAGGGACCCAAAGAAGACAACACCAAGACACATAGTAATTAAAATGGGAAAGGTCAAGGATAAGGACAGACTGTTAAAAACAGCCAGAGGCAGAAATAAGATCACATAGAAAGGAAAGCCCATCAGGCTAACATCAGACTTCTCAGCAGAAACCTTACAGGCCAGAAGGGAGTGGCATGATGTATTTAATGCCATGAAGCAGAAGGGCCTGGAACCAAGATTACTTTATCCAGCAAGATTATCATTTAAATTTGAAGGAGGGATTAAACAATTTCCAGATAAGCAAAAGCTGAGAGAGTTTACCTCCCACAAACCATCTCTGCAGTCTATTTTGGAGGGACTGCTATAGATGATGGAAGTGTTCCTAGGGTTGGATAGATGTCTGTCACCAAAGGTAGTAAAACCATGGTAGGGAGGGTGGAGCAGCTGATTGCGAGGCAAATGCAAACTTAAATTGACTATCCTCAAAGTCATTCAAGGGATAGACAAAAAGTCAGAATTTGATACCTAATATATAAAGAATGAATGAGGAAGAAAAAGGAGGAGAAATAGAAAAGAATCTTTATATTGTGTTTGTAACAGCATACTAAGTTAGACTCTTAGATAGTAAGGAAAGTAACCTGGAACCTTTGGTAACCATGAATCTAAAGCCTGAAATGGCAATAAGTACCTACCTATCGATAATCACCCTAAATGTAAATGGACTGAATGCATCAATCAAAAGACATAGGGTCACTGAATGGATAAAACAAAACACCCATCTGTATACTGCTTACAAGAGACTCACCTCAAACCCAAAGACATGCACAGACTAAAAATCAAGGGATGGAAAAAGGTATTGCATGCAAAAAACAGGGAGAAAAAGCAGGTGTTTCAGTACTAGTATCAGACAAAATAGACTTCAAAACAAAGGAAGTAAAAAGAGATAAAGACGGACACTACATAATGATAAAGGGCTCAGTCCAACAAGAGGATATAACCATTCTAAATATATATGCACCCAACACAGGAACACCAGCATATGTGAAACAAATACTAACAGAAATAAAGGAGGAAATAGAATGCAATGCATTCATTTTAGGAGACTTCCACACACCATTCACTCCAAAGGACAGATCCACCAGACAGAAAATAAGAAAGGACACAGAGTCACTGAACAACACACTAGAACAGATGGTCTGAATAGACATCTATAGAACTCTACACCCAAAAGCAACAGGATACACATACTTCTCAAGTACACATGGAACATTCTCCAGAATAGACTATACTAGGCCACAAAAAGAGCCTCAGTAAGTTCCAAAAGATTGAAATGCCACCAACCAACTTTTCAGATCAAAAAGGTATAAAACTAGAAATAAACTGTATAAAGAAAGTAAAAAGGCTCACAAACACATGGAGGCTTAACAACACCCTCCTAAATAGTCAATGGATCAATGACCAAAATAAAATGGAGATCCAGCTATGTATGGAAATAAATGACAACAACAACACAAAGCCCCAACTCCTGTGGGATGCAGTGAAAGCAGTCTTAAGAGGAAAGTATGTAGCAATCCAGGCATATTTAAAGAAGGAAGAAGAAACCCAAATGAATAGTCTAACATCACAATTATAAAAATTGGAAAAAGAAGAACAAATGAGGCCTAAAGTCAGAAGAAGGAGGGACATAATGAAGACCAGAGGAGAAATAAATAAAATTGAGAAGAATAAAACAATAGAAAAAAATCAATGAAACCCAGAGCTGGTTCTTTGAGAAAATAAACAAAATAGAAAAGCCTCTAGCCAGACTTATTAAGAGAAAAAGAGAATCAACACACATCAACAGAATCAGAAATGAGAAAGGAAAATTCATGAGGGACGCCACAGAAATATGAAGAATTATTAGAGAATACTATGAAAACCTATATGCTAACAAGCTGGAAAACCTAGGAGAAATGGACAACTTCCTAGAAAAATACAACCTTCCAGGACACACCAAGGAAGAAACACAAAATCTAAACAAACCAATTACCAGCAAAGAAATTGAAGCAGTAATCAAAAAACTACCAAAGAACAAAACACTCAGACCAGATGGATTTACCTCGGAATTTTGTCAGACATACAGAGAAGACATAATACCCATTCTCCTTAAAGTTTTCAAAAAAATAGAAGAGGAGGGAATACTCCCAAACTCATTCTATGAAGCCAACATCACCCTAATACCAAAACCAGGCAAAGACCCCACCAAAAATGAAAACTACAGACCAATATCCCTGATGAACTTAGATGCAAAAATACTCAACAAAATACTATCAAACAGAATTCAAAAATACATCAAAAGGATCATAAACCATGACCATGTGGGATTCATCCCAGGGATGCAAGGATGTTACAACATTTAAAAATCCATCAACATCATCCACCACATCAACAAGAAGGACAAAACCACATGATCATCTCCATAGACACTGAAAAAGCATTAGACAAAACTCAACATCCATTCATGATAAAAACTTTCAACAAAATGGGCATAGAGGGAAAATACCTCAACATAATAAAGGCCATATATGATAAACCCACAGCTAACATCATACTGAACAGCGAGAGGCTGAAAGCTTTTCCTCCAAAATAGAGAACAAGACAGAGATGCCCACTCTCCCCACTGCTATTTATTATAGTACTGGAGGTCCTAGCCATGACAATTAGACAAAACAAAGAAATACAAGGAATCCAGATTGGTAAAGAGGAAGTTAAACTGTCACTATTTGCAGATGACATGATATTGTACATAGAAAACAATAAAGACTCCCCTCCAAAATTACCACAATTAATATTGGAATTCAGCAAAGTTGCAGGGTACAAAATTAACACACAGAAATCTGTAGCTTTCCTATACTCAAACAATTAACTAATAGAAAGAGAAATCAGGAAAACAATTACATTCACAATAGCATCAGAAAGAATAAAATACCTAGGAAAAAACTAACCAAATAAATGAAAGATCTAAACTCTGAAAACTATAAGACACTCTGAAGAGAAGTTAAAGAGGACACTAACAAATGGAAACTCATCCCATGCTCTTGTCTAGGAAGATTTAATATAGTCAAAATGGCCATCCTGCCCAAAGCAATGTACAGATTTGATGCAATCCCTATCAAATTACCAACAACATTCTTCAATGAACTGAAATAAATAGTTCAAAAATTCATATGTAAACACCAAAGACCCCGAATAGCCAAAGCAATCCTGAGAAAGAAGAATAAAGTGGGAAAGTGGCAGGGGGATCACGCTCCCCAACTTCAAGCTCTACTACAAAGCCATAGTAATCAAGACAATTTGGTACTGGCACCAGAACAGAGCCACAGACCAGTGGAACAGAATAGAGAGTCCAGCCATTAACCCAAACATATATGGTCAATTAGTATTCGATAAAGGAGCCATGGACATACAATGGGGAAATGACAATCTCTTCAAGAGATGGTGCTGGCAAAACTGGACAGCTACATGTAAGAGAATGAAACTGGATCACTGTCTAACCCCATACACAAAAGTAAATTCAAAATGGATCAAAGACTTGAATGTAAGTCATGAAACCATAAAACTCTTAGAAAAAAGCATAGGCAAAAATCTCTTGGACATAAACATGAGTAACCTCTTCTTGAACATATCTCCCCAGGCAAGGAAAACAAAAGCAAAAATGAACAAATGGGACTATATCAAGTTGAAAAGCTTCTGTATGGCAAAGGACACCATCAATAGAACAAAATGGTACCCTACAGTATGGGAGAATATATTCATAAATGAAAGATCCGACAAAGGGTTGACATCCAAAATATATAAAGAGAACACACACCTCAACAATCAAAAAGCAAATAATCCAATTAAAAAATGGGCAGGGGAGCTGAATAGATAGTTTTCTATAGAAGAAATTCAGATGGCCAACAGACACATGAAAAGATGCTCCACATCGCTTGTCATCAGAGAAATGCAAATTAAAACCACAATGAGATATCATCTCACACCAGTAAGGATGGCTAACATCCAAAAACAAACACCAACACATGTTGACAAGGTTGTGGAGAAAGGGGAACCCTCCTACACTGCTGGTGGGAATGTAAATTAGTTCAACCATTGTGGAAAGCACTATGGAGGTTCCTCAAAATGCTCAAAATAAACTTAACATTTGGCCCAGGAATTCCACTTCTACGAATTTACCCTAAGAATGCAGCAGCCCAGTTTAAAAAAGACAGATGCACCCTTATGTTTATCGCAGCACTATTTACAATAGCCAAAAACGGAAGCAACCTAAGTGTCCATCAGTAGATGAATGGATAAAGAAGACGTTTTACATATACACAATGGAATATTATTCAGCCATAAGAAGAAAACAAATCCTACCATTTGCAACAACATGGATGGAGCTAGAGGGTATTATGCTCAGTGAAATAAGCCAAGTGGAGAAAGACAAATACCAAATAATTTCACCAATCAGTGGAATATAAGAACAAAGGAAAAAGTGAAGGAACAAAACAGCAGCAGAATCAAAGAACCCAAGAATGGACTAACAGCTACCAAAGGGAAAGAGACTGGGGAGAATGGGAGGGCAGGGAGGGATAAGAGCCGGGAAGAAGAAAGGGGGTATTATGATTAGCACGTATAATGTGGGGGGTGGGGGAAAGGGGAGGTCTGTCCAACACAGAGGAGACAAGTAGTGATTCTACAACATCATACTATTCTGATGAACAGTGACTGTAATGGGGTTGTGGGGGGAACTTGGGGTAGGGGAGAGCCTAGTAAACATGAGGTTCTTCATATAATTGTAGATGAATGATAACAAAAGTTTAAAAATTATTAATTAATTAATTAATTATTAATAATAGAATGCAGCAGCCCAATTTATAAAAGACATGTGCACCCCTATGTTTATCACAGCACTATTCACAATAGCCAAGCTAAGTGTCCATCAGATGATGTAGAGTGAAATATTATTAAGCCATACGAAAAAAAAAATCCTACCATTTACAACAACATGGATGGAGGCAGAGGGAATTATGCTCAGTGAAATAAGCCAGCCAGGTGGAGAAAGACAAGTTTCAAATGATTTCACTAACCTCTGGAGAAGGAGAACCAAGGGAAACTGAATGAACAAAACAGCACCAGATTCACAGAACCCACGAATGGACAAACAGTTACAAAAGTGAAAGGGGCTGGGGTGGATAGTTGGGAATGGAGGGAAAAGGGGAGAGAGAAAGAAAGCACGCATTACGATTAGCATGTATAATGTGGGAGGGGGGGTCACAGGGAGGGCTGTACATCACAGAGAAGACAAGTAGTGATTTTACAGCATCTTACTATGCTGATGGACAGTGACTGTGAAGGGGTATGTGGGGGGATCTTGGTGAAGGGGGAGTCTAGTAAACATAATGATACTAATGTAGTTGTAGACTAATGATAAATAAATAACAAATAAATTAGTAAGTAAATACATACATACATAAAAGAATGCAGCAGCACAGTTAAAAAAGACATGTGCACACCTATGTTTATCAAAGCACTATTCACAAAACCAAGCAAAGTGTCCATCAGTAGATGCATTAATAAAGAAGATGTGGTACATATACACAATGGAATATTATTCAGACATAAGAAGAAAACAAATCCTACCATTTGCAAACAACATGGATGGAGCTAGAGGGTATTATGCTCAGTGAAATAAGCTGGGCAGAGAAAGACAATTACCAAATGATTTCACTCATATGTGGAGTATAAGAACAAAGAAAAACGGAAGAAACAAAACAGCAGCAGAATCACAGAAACCAAGAGTGTACTAACAGTTACCAAAAGGAAAGGGACTGCGGAGGATGGGTGTGAAGGGACAGATAAGGAAGGGAAAAAGAAAGGGGGCATTACGATTAGCATGTATAGTGTGGGGGGCATGGCGAGAGCTGTGCAACACAGAGAAGATAAGTAGTGATTTTACAGCAACTTACTACGCTGATGGACAGTGACTGGGAAGGGGTATGTGGGGAGATCGTGGTGAAGGGAGGAGCCTAGTAAACATGATGTCCTTCATTTAATTGTAGATTAATGATAACAAAATAAAACATAATTGTAAATTGAATTAAGAAATGGAGAAAAGTGAAGAGATGTTTCATAAAACAAGGTATACAAATGGCCAATAAGTACATGGAAAAACATTGAGCAACATTAGTCATCAAATAAATGCAAATTTAAATAACATTGTGAAATCACAATTACATCAGAATGATTAAAATTTGACAAACTGACACTGCGGGACATCAACTGTTGATCAAACTGGTGGCCATGTAAAATGGTATACTGTTTTTGGGAAAAAGATCCGGCACTTTGGGTAAACTTAAAAACATACAGACCTTATGGCCCAGCAATTCCACTTGTAGGCTTTTACCCAAATGAAAATGGGTGCTTATGCTTACAAAAAGACTTATACACCAACCTTCTCAGAGACTATATTCATAGTAGGCAAAACTACAAACAGACTTTTTAAAAAATCTGTGGTTTATTCATACAATGAAGTACTACTCGTCAATAGAAAGGACTGAATCACCAATACAAGATGATTGAATCTCACAAACATGCTGAGTAAAAAACCTTATGCAAAAAAAATACAAAAAATTTACAATTGTAGGCACGCCGCTCGGGCGGTGGCACGGGCGTGGCTGAGGGCGCCACGGAGCAGAGGCAGGAGGCGGCGAGGGGCGGCCACACCGGGCGCGGGGAGCTGTCAGCGGCCGCTCTCTCAGGGCCGCCCCGCTGGCTGTACACTTTCCACCGTACGAAGGCTTTCAGGGAATTTCGGCGGCGGCAGTGGCGGTGGAGGCGGCGGCGGGCAGCCGCTTCCTGTGGAGGGAGGAGCGTTCGTCTGAGCGAGGCCAGGCAGGAGGCCTACCCTCGAGCGCCTTCCGAGCCCGCGCACGCACCCGCGGGTCCCCGGGCCGGCGGGTCCTCGCGGTCGCCCCGGAGGCGGGCCCCGGTGGCGGTGGCTCGGTAACCAAGCGGCATCAGGGTACCGGGGATGGCTGGGCCGCCGCGCAGGCGCCTTGGGAAAATGACCCCGGGGCACCGTGGCGCGCTGCCTGACGGGGGTGGCCAGGGAAGCCCTGCTAACCCAACCGGGAGAGCGCACCAGCTTGCAGGGACCGGCGGGACGCCCGCCAGGAGCTCACCCTGCTGTAACCCTCACATCTCCGAATCTTTTTTTTTTCAGGGTCTCATCGTTATCTAGTCAGGAATACACGGCTTTTATTTTCAGTATCATTAATCAACAATTATATGAGCAATATTATGCTTAGTAGACTCCCCGGATCAAGTGCCCCACATACCACATACCCTATTAGAGTCACCGTCCATCAGCATAGTGAGATACTAAGGAATCACTACTTGAATTCTCTGTACTACACTGAATTCCCCAGTGGAACCCCTCCCACATTATGGGAGCTAATCTTAATGCCCCCTTTCCACCCTTCTCCTTCCCTTCCCAACCAGCCTTCCTAGTCCCTTAGCCTTTGGTAAATTGGTGTTGTGATGAGTCTAGTAAACATAATGTTACTCATGTAGTTTTAGACTAATGAGAAATAAAGAAAGAATAAATAAGTACATAAATGAATACATATATACATACATACATAAAAAATAAATAATAGAATGAAGCAGCCCATTTTATAAAAGACATGTGCACCCCTGTTTAGTACAGCACTAATCACAATAGCCAAGCTAAGTGTCCATCAGCAGATAAACAGTGCAATATTAGTAGGCCATATGAAGAAAACAAATCCTACCATTTGCAACAACATGGATGGAGCTAGAGGGTATTATGCTCAGTGAAATAAACCAGGCGGGGAAAGACAAGTATCAATGATTTCACTAACCTGTGGATAAGGATAACCAAGACAAACTAAATGAGCAAAACAGCACCAAATTCACAGAATCGAAGAATGGACTAACATTTACCAAAGGGAAAGGGACTATGGTGAATAGTTGGGAGTGGAGGGATGGGGGGAGAGGGAAATAAAGCACGCATTGCGATTAGCATGTATAATGTGGGAGGGGGGGTCACAGGGAGGGCTGTACAACACAGAAAAGACAAGTAAGTGATTCTACAGTATCTTACTATGCTCATGGACAATGAGTGCAATAGATTAGCTTGGGGCATCTTCGTGATGGGGGTAGTTTAGTAAACATAATGTTACTCATCTAATTATATATTAATGACAGAAAGAAAGAAAAAGATAGATAGATAGACAAGATACTTAATGGCAAGTATTAAAATTAAGAACTGAACACTAATGAAACATTATTGTTTAGTCTACAGATGTTCAAATTTGCTTAAGTGTCCCAACAATGCCCCTTTTAGCAAAAGAAAACAAGTTTTTTCCTGGCTGCGGATCAGTTGTTTCCATTCATCTAGAAGAGTACCTCTCAGTCTGTCTTTGTCTTTAGTGACTGACAGTTTTGAGGAGTGCAAGCCAGTAATTTTGTAGACTGTCCCTCAGTATGTGTTTGTCTGATGTGCATTCAAGAGGAAATTCCTGCTGTGTGAATATTGGTGATGTTTTAGTACCTTTTCACGAGGCACAGGCTGCCCGTCTAATTTCCAGGAGGTGCTTCTTTTCACCATAGGATAGTGTGTGCCGTGGTTTCCCACCACAACGTTAATATTTCGCTGTTTGAAATAGTACCTGTTGGGAGATACGTGAACACCAAATAACGTAAAGTTGTTTCCAGGGTACTTGCTCCCCCTAGTTTTGCCAAGGTTACAATGACAGTGGCAGACCCAGCGTGTCAGCTCTGGTGGCTGTTTCCCAGGGCCAATTTCTGTCTTCCCCCTAGATTGTATGCCTTGTATTAGCATAATGCCTGGCACACAGTAAATGACAGTTTCTTACCTGATTCATTTCTTTTATGTCAGCAGTTAGAATGTGTATTGTAATTATCTGCCTATATGTCTTTCCCACAGACTGAGCTTGTTGAGGGTAGTCATCACGACTTATTGCTTTTCTGTCCCCAGTGTCGGTCACATATTATTAGGTGCTTGAAAATTACATTTTTCAATTAGTGGCATGCAACAGACGCTAGGAGAGAAGGTAAGGGCTACAAGTCAATCAGCGGACTGCACTTTTCCTGCTCTAAGCGGAAGTGACGGCAGGGGTAGCGGAAGACGCGGCCGGTGCACTCCGCGTGGAAACCCACACATCTCAGCCACCACGCTGGCGGTTGGGCCTCAGAATTCCGCGGGTGGGGAGGATAGTGGTGCGGGAAACCGAAAACCGATTTCTATACTCCCAGCATTCCACGTAGACGGTGCTTACCTTTGACCCTTCGCTCCCTTGCTACATATCCGGGCTTCTGCTGCTACTAGTCCGGGGAAGATGGTGGCTGCTGCTGTCCTGCTTCCTGTCGAGTGGATAAAGAACTGGGAGAAATCAGGGAGAGGCGAATTGTGAGTGTCCAGGTTGGAGGCGGGCACGGGCCGGGGCGTCAACTACGCTCTCACCTGTGCTGGGAGGTTGGGAGAGGGGTGGCAGTGCTCCTTCCCCCATCGCGCAACGGGCGGGGATGGTTGTATTGTTGTTTCGAACTCGGAGAGGAGCGGTGCTGGTCACCGCCGCTGACCTCCTTCCTTCCCTGGTCTCCTGAAATTCCCGTAAAAGTCTTTTCCTGCGACCCCCGAGGTGGCGGACAGAAGAGACAGCAGGCACAGGGCTCGCAACAGGGTTTATTATCTGCAAAGACAAAAGTGGCTGCCTCAGAGCTGAAATGAGAGCAGCAGCTAGGGTAGGGGCTCCCTGGCCTATATACTCTCGAGGAGAGGAAGTAGGTCAGGTGTTTTCTGAGAAGCGTTGCCTTACAGGGAAATGGAAACAAGTTTGTTGGGGCTGTTTTTCTTGGCAGCTGGCTCTCGGATGTGGGTGTTCTCATTACATTCCCACTGTTTGTTGGTGGTATTCTGAGAGGGAGTATTGGTAGTGGGAAAAATGGTCGGGATCGTGTTTTCTTAGCTACTTCTTGCGGGTTTAGGACGGAGGTTCTCTGCTGGTGTAAAGTTCTCTTTTGGTATGGAAAAGAAGAAAAGAGAAGTGGAGGGATGGTGTGTAAGTCTGCACTCGAAGGTCTCTCAGCAATTGGAGGTGGCGCCCGTGTCTGAGTCTCTGTGCATCTGGTCTTCTTGAGTCTTTAACCGTTAGTAGTCTTGGGTCAGCATTTGGTTGATGGTTTCATTGGTGATTTTAGAGATTTGAGTAAGGAGTAAGGCTCGGAGGCAGTTGAGGAAGCAGGGGGCTAGTAGGAGTAGGGCGCAAACAGCTAGTAGGGGTGAGAGAAGAGGTAAGAGAAGATTTAGAAAATGGTCAGAAAAAGGCCATCTCGGGCTGCTATTGGGATTTCTTCTCTTATTAAGGAGTTCTTTTGAGAGGTTAGTTAGCTGCTAGATATTGTATTCAATTTTACCTGATTGGTTAACATAGTAGCAGCACTCTTGTAATAAGAGGCATGTTCCACCTTTTTCTGCAGTTAGGAGATCTAAGGCCCTCCTATTCTGTAGGGTAACTTCTGCTAGAGAGGAAAGTTGGAGTTGAAGAGACTGAATGGATTGAGCAGTGACTTCTACAGTACTTGCTAGCTTGTTGGTGAGGTCTAAGAGGTCTTGAGTGAAACGGTGGGAGGATAATAACGAGTGGGCTAGACACCCTGATGGTAGCCCAGCAGCTGTCATAGCTGTGATGAGGCTCGCCCCGACTAATCGGACTCGGTGTCTGTGCGCAACTGCTGCAGCGTTTTTGTGATGATAATTTTCCCTCTCCCGTCGGGGGGGTTGGCGTTGTGGAGGCCTACTGCTGTGATTCGGTCTGAGTGTCAGGATGTGGAGTTGTTAATGGTGAAGGTGACATTGGGTTGATTATTAGATGACACAGGCGGGTGGGATTTATTCCCCAGGCTCCAGTTTGTTTTACAGTGGGGTAGGAGTAGTGCTATTTACAGCTCCACGAGGGGCACCCCACCACCCCACCCACCCGTTGGGATCACTTTTGCAGAAGGCGGAGTCTTGGTCTTCTGCGAAGCAAAGATACCTGGCAAAGATGTTGTGGGCAGAAAGAGGACAGCTATGGTCTACGCAGGTTTCGAGGTCATTAAAGGTTAGGGAGATAGATGGGCAGTTTGAGAGAGGACATGAGGAGGAATTTAAGAGTTTAATTTTTTCTCCATCGTGAAGTTTCCAGACTTCAAAGGTGTACTGGCCAGGGGGGGAAGTACAGTGTTTTGGGATGGATGTGTGAATGAGAAGAGTGAGAAGGAGGGATGAGATTAGGCTAGATGGCATCTTTCTTTCAGGATAGGAGGACGCACGAGAGTGTTTATTCTTCGGCGATGGGTGCACGAGGAGTGGAGCGGATCTTCTTGAGTTTGAGGGTCAACGGTCCAGTAGAAGTAATTGAATGAAGGTCTGTGGGATGAGAGTGGGGAGGAGAGGACTGGTAAGGTTTGACATGAGAGTTATGGAGCCAGTATGGAAAGTTGGCTAACTTTACTGCTGTGGAGGTTGTGAGTATGGCTTGGTAGGAGCCCTGCCATTATTTGGGGGTTAGGGGGTTATGTTTTTTATGAGGAGGGGTGATAAAAACTCTGTCGCCTATGTGATAGGTGTTCATGGAATGCTGCACTGGGGCAGGAGTGAGAAAGTTGGCACGAGACCATAGGAGGTTTCTTATAAGTTGGAGAAGAGGTGTCATGTAGGTGGGGGGCAGTTGAGGGGCGCTGGAAGGATTCCTGGAGGGAAGACTGGCCTTACGTATAGGAGCTGGAAGGGAGATAGGAGGGTGGGTTTTTTTGGTAAGCTACGTAATCTCAAGAGTGTGAGAGGAAGGAGTTGAATCCAGTCTAGGTGAAGTTCGAGGGATAGTTTGGTGAGTATACTCTTTAGAGTCCTGTTCGTTCTTTCTACTTCTCCTGCGGATTGGGGGTGATATGGGATGTGGAAATGCCAGGGAATGCCAAGTGATTGGACTAGGGATTGGGTAATTTCGGAAACGAATTCTGGGCTATTATCTGATTGTATGAATGTGGGAATGCCGAAACGAGGGATGATATCACTGAGGAGGAGTTTGGACGCAGTAGAGGCTTTCTTACTGGTAGTGGGGAAGGCTTCAGCCCAGCCGGTAAATGTGTCTACTCGGACTAGGAGGTATTTGTGTTTTCTATCGAGGGCATGTGAGTAAAATCAGTTTGCCAGTAGGAGCCTGGCAGATTCCCTCAGGCTTGGTGGGAGGCAAAAGTGGGTTTGTGAGATGAGGTATTAGGACTGGTTTTTTAGCAAACTTCACACAATGAGGCGAGATGCTGTAGGAATTTGATACTGTTCGGTGAGAGGGGGATGAAAGGTTTCATGTACTGCTGAAATGTGTGCATCTGCATGAAATAGTTTATGTAAGTAGGTAAAAAGGGATTGAGGCATAGGGATTGAAGAGGGGTATTTTTGGGAGTGGTGAAGAGGAGTTTTGCTGCTGTTAGGGTTGCCTTTTTTGTTGCTTCATCATCTTGGTTATTACCCAGAGGTGGTGGATTGGTCTGTTTGGTGTGCTTTGCAATGGACTAGGCCTATAGCTTTTGGGAGCTGTGATGCTTTGAGAAGTGTGGTGATGTGAGGGCGGTTTGTGATTGAGGTCCCTTTTGTGGTAAGGAGGCCCCTCTCTTTCCAGATGGCTGCATGGGAGAGAAAAATGTGGAAGGCATACTTGGAGTCAGTGTAGATTGTAAGAGAAGAATCACTGGCAACAGTAAAGGCTCTAGTTATAGCAATAAGTTCGGCTTGCTGGTTAGTGGTGTTGGAAGGAAGGGTTTGGGCCTCAGTAACTTCAGTGAGAGATACTACTGCATATCCTGCAATGCGGGTATGGTTATGGGTAAAAGAGCTCCTGTCCATGAACCAGGTGTAATCGGCTTGAGGGAGGGCTCCCTCCTGCAGATGTGCGGGGTGAGGGACTCACTCGCTTAGGAGTTGCATGCAAGAATGGGAGTGTAAGGGGATGGGTGTTGTGTAGATAGAAGTTTGGCTAGATTGTGAGGGGGGCAGGTTTAAAAGGTAAGAGGGGGATCTTCAATGAGGGATGTTTGAAGGGTTAGGATTCGGCAGGGGGGTAGCGTTTGAAGTCTTCTGTAAGTGACAAGTTCAGTGAGGTGGTGTGGGGAACACATATGAGTGAAATCATTTGGTACTTGTCTTTCTCTGCCAGGCTTATTTCACTGAGCATAATACCCTCTAGCTCCATCCATGTTGTTGCAAATGGTAGGGTTTGTTGTCTTCTTATGGCTGAATAATATTCCATCGTGTGTATGTTCCACATCTTCTTTATCCATTCATCTACTGATGGACACTTAGGTTGCTTCCATTTCTTGGCTATTGTAAATAGTGCTGCGATAAACATAGGGGTGCATGTGTGTTTTTCAATCTGGGCTGCTGTATTCTTAGGGTAAATTCCTAGAAGTGCAATTCCTGGGTCAAATGGTATTTCTATTTTGAGCTTTTTGAGGAACGTCCACACTGCTTTCCACAATGGTTGAGCTAATTTACATTCCCACCAACAGTGTAGGAGGGTTCCCCTTTCCTCACAACCTTGCCAACATATGTTGTAGTTTGTCTTTTGGTTGGTGGTGATCCTTGCTTGTGTGAGGTGATATCTCATTGTGCTTTAAATTTGCATTTCTCTGATGACTAGTGATGTGGAGCATCTTTTCATGTGTCTGTTGGCCATCTGAATTTCTTTGGAGAACTGTCTCTTCAGCTCCTCTGCCCATTTTTTAATTGGATTATTTGCCTTTTTGTTTGTTGAGGTGCATGAGCTCTTTATATATTTTGGATGTCAACCCTTTATCGGATCTGTCATTTATGAATATATTCTCCCATACTGTAGGACAAGTTTTTGTTCTATTGATGGTGTCCTTTGCTGTACAGAAGCTTTTTAGTTTGATGTAGTCCCAGTTGTTCATTTTTGCTTTTGTTTCCCTTACCGGGGAGATATGTTCATGAAGAAGTCGCTCATGTTTTTGTCCAAGAGATTTTTGCCTATTTTTTTTTCTAAGAGTTTTATGGTTTCATGACTTACACTCAGGTCTTTGATCCATTTCAAATTTACTTTTGTATATGTGGTTAGACAATGATCTAGTTTCATTCTCTTACATGTAGCTGTCCAGTTTTGCCAGCACCATCTGTTGAAGAGGCTGTCATTTCCCCATTGTATGTCCATGACTAATAGGAGCATTCTTATTCAAGTATCTTGGTGTACACATTGTGTGTTTTGTTAGGTATATATTGAGGTGTACAATTACTGGGTTCTAGATTGTGATTAACTTCAGGTCTGGTGGATACTGTCAAACTAGTTCAAAATGTACTCCCATCAGCAGTGTATGACAGACAGTTTACTTTGCTTCACATCCTGGCTAACATTTAATATTGTCAGACTTGAAATTTTTGGTCAATATGATAAGTATGTAATGGTATTTTATTGGGACTTTTATTTTCATGGGCATCTTATTATATGTTATTGGTCATTTAGATTTCCGGTTTCTTGTAAAAGGCCTATTTATATCTTTTTCCCACTTTTTTGTTGGATTGTTTTGCATTTCTCACATTGATTTGTAGTTTTTATGTAGTCTGTATTTGTGCCCTTTGTCGGTTACATTGTGTGTGGCAAATATGTTGTTATTCTTTGGCTAGCATTTCTGCTTTTATAATAGTGACTTTGGAAGAACAGAAGTTACTTGTTTTAATGTGGCCCAGTTTATCAGACTTTTGCAGTATGATTAGTACTCTTTTGTGTTTAGCAGTCTTTCCCCATTCCAACATTAGTGAACTTAATCCTCTTATGATTTTCTGGAAACACATTATTTTGCTTTTCATTTTTAGGTTTTACCTAACTAGAATTGATTTCACGTCTGCTGGGAAGTGGGAGCAGCAATACATTATCATTGATATATATGAAGAAAATCCACCCTCACACTGATAGTTGTTGGCAGAAGGAATTTAATACCCTTTTGAGATAATTGTAGATACCCTTCTTTGATACCATGTTAAAATTTGTCTAGTGGTAGGTTCTTAATGGTTTGTTGTAATGCCAGATCCAAAACCACATCTGTGAACTTTGTGTACTTTGTTAAATTTAAATGCATTTGTCTCTCTTCTACTGGGTGTCTTCTACCCATGCATTATTTTGCAACATCACTTATCAGTCCTTTGGAAAATACCGGTTCACTGAATGATGCAGCTCTTTCAAATACTGACACAGTACATTGTATTACATTAAAAAAACACATTGAACTAATCAGGAAAGTTGTTACCATCTGGGAACAAATCCATGGCTGCAGATACAAGTTTTCCAAAATTCCAGTTTTAGTTTGAAACCTTACCTTTTATCATTGGCAACAAATACTCTCATTTGCTTTCCTTGAAGTTCCTTTTTGAGAAAATGTCTGCGAAAGAGCCAAGTCTGAATAACCATAGTTTATCAGTTCTTTCTAGTAAAAATGGTATTCTGTGAAAGCAGCTAGTTCAGCTCACAATTCAAATATTGCATAAGTGATTTTCCTGGAGACAATAACAGTATTTTGATGTGCAGCAGAAATTCTTTATGTAATTTCCATTTCATTACATAGAAATTAAAAATGTACTAAAAAAGACGTTTTTAGGGCTGAAGATTTAATAAAATTAATAATTTTTACTGCATTAAAGACATTTTCTTTTTTTTCTTTTTTATTAAGGTGTCATTTATATACACTCTTATGAAGGTTTCACATGAAAAACAATGTGGTTGCTACACTCACCCATTTTATCAAGTCCCCCCACACCCCATTGAAGTTGCTGTCCATCAGTGTAGTAAGATGCCACAGAGTCACTACTTGTCTTCTCTGTGCTACACTGAAAGACATTTTCTTTATTGTAGATAAAACCCATAACAGATCAATCCCTAACAGTTTTTTAAGTAAACAGTGTGGTGTTGTATTACAGACCTATAGATCTTTTTCATCTTGCATGACTGAAGTTTTATGCCCATTGAGCAACTCCCCCATTTCTCTTTGCCCTTAACTGCCTAGCAGCAACTGAAATTCTGCTTTTTGCTACTATGATTTTGACTACTTTAGATCCTCATATAAGTAGAATCATACAGTATTTATTGTTCTGTGACTGATTTCACTCAGTCTCAGGGATCATCCATGTTTTGGTATATGATTGGGTTTCTTTCTTAATGACTGGATAATATTCCATCATATGTATAATCTACATTTTCATTATACATTCATCTGTTGATGGACATTTGGGTAGTTTTTACCTCTTGGCTACTATGAATGATGCTGCAGTGAACTTGGGAGTGCGAATAACTCTTTGAGATACTGATTTCAACTCTTATGTATGAATACCCAGAAGTGGGATTGCTGGATTGTGTGGTAGTTCTATTTTTTAATTCTTTGAGTAGCTTCCATACTATTTTCTGTAGTGGCTGCACCATCCATTTCACATTCCCACCAGCAGTTCACAAGGATTCCAATGTCTGCACATCTTTCCCAATGCCTTTTCTTTAAGAATTGAATTTTTAAAGCAGTTTTGGGTTCACAGAAAAATTGAGAGGAAGGTACAGAAATTTCTTATTTACTCCTTGCCCCCACCACATGTATAGCTTGCTCCATTATCAACATTCAGTACATCAGAATTGTGAACCTACATTGACACATTATAATCACCCAAAGTTCATAGTTTAACCTTTTACTTCACTGTTGATGTACATTCTGTGGGTTTGGACAAATGTCTGATGATGTGCATCCATCATTATAGTATTGGAGTATTTTCACTGCCCTAAAAATCCTCTGTGTTCTACCTATTCATCTGTTCTCCTACCTCCACCTCCTGGCAACCACTCATCTTTTTACTGTCTCCATAGTTTTGCCTCAGCCAGAATGCCATGTAGTTGGAAATATAAAATACGTAGCCTTTTCAGGTTGGCTTTTTTCACTTAGTAATGTGCGTTTGAGATTTCTCCATGTCTTTTCATGACTTGATAGCTCATGTCTGTTTGGTGCTGAATAATATTGCATTGTGTGGATGTACCAGTTTGTTTATCTAATCACCTACTGAAGGACTTGTTTGTTATTTTCAAATTTTGGAAGTTATGTATGAAGCCTCTTTAAAGATCGGTGTGCAGGTTTTTCTGTAGACAGAAGTTTTCACCTCCTTTGGGTAAATACCAAGAAGTGGGATTGCCACATCCTAAAGTAGAGTATGCTTAGTTTAAGAAACCACCAAAATGTCTTCCAATGTGGCTATACCACTTTCATTCCCTCTAGCAATAATTGAGAGTTCCTGTTGCACCACATCCTCACCAGCATTTGGTGTTGACATTGTTCCAGTTTTGGCCATTCTACTAACTGTATAGTGGTGTCTCGTTGTTTTAATTTACATTTCCCTAATGACATTTGGAGCATCTTTTCATATGCTTATTTTCCATTTGTGTATTGATGAGGTGTCAAGGGCTTTGTCCATTTTTAAATTGGTTTGGCTTATTGTTGAGTTTTAAGGTTTCCTTTTATATTTTGAGGAACAGTCCTTTATTATGTGTCGTTACTGTTTTTATAAAAAATTTTTATAATGGCCATCCTTGCAAATGTGAAGTGATAAGTTATTGTGGTTTTGATTTGCATTTCTTTGATGTGGTGATGAACATCTTTTCATATACCTATTGGCCATTAGTATATCTTTGGATAAATGTTTATTCAAATCCTTTGCCAAAATTTTTTTTTTTGGTAGATAATTATTTTTTATTGAAGGGTAGTTGACACACAGTATTACATTACATTAGTTTCAGGTGTACAACACAGTGATTCAACATTTATATACATGATAATTCTAGGTACCAGCTATCACCATACCAAGTTGTTACCATATTTTGACTATATTCCTTATGCTATACATTACATCCTGATTACTTATTTATTTTACAATTGGAAGTGTGTACTTTTTTGTTGTTGTTGTGAGGGCATCTCTCATATTTATTGATCAAATGGTTGTTAACAACAATAAAATTCTGTATAGGGGAGTCAATGCTCAATGCACAATCATTAATCCACCCCAAGCCTAATTTTCGTCAGTCTCCAATCTTCTGAAGCATAACGAACAAGTTCTTACATGGAGAACAAATTCTTACATATTGAATAAGTTACATGGTGAGCCGTACAAGGGCAGTCATCACAGAAACTTTTGGTTTTGCTCATGCATTATGAACTATAAACAGTTCAAATATGAATACTCATTTGATTTTTATACTTGATTTATATGTGGATACCACATTTCTCTCTTTATTATTATTATTTTTAATGCTGAAGTGGTAGGTAGATACAACATAAAGGTAGAAAACATAGTTTAGTGTTGTAAGAGAGCAAATGTAGATGATCAGGTGTGTGCCTGTAGACTATGTGTTAATCCAAGCAGGACAAGGGCAATAAAACATCCACATATGCAGAAGATTTCTCTCAGAACGGGGGGGTGAGGCTCCAAGCCTCACCTCTGTTGATCTTTGCCAAATTTTTAATGTTTTTTTCTTGCTATTGAGTTGTAGATGTTCCTCATATAATTTGGATATCAACACCTTCTCAGATGTATAGTTTGCAAATATTTTCTTCCATTCCATAGGTTGCCTTTTCATTCTGTTGCTGTGCACCCAATTTTTAGTTTCATGTCCCACTTGTCTGTTTTTGCTTTTGTTGCATCTGCTTTTGGTGTCATAACCAAGAAGTCACTGACAAGACAAGTGTCGTGAACCTTTCTCCTTGTGCTGTTTTCCTAGGCATACAGTTTCAGGTCTTATGTTGATGTATTTAATCCATTTTGAGTTGATTTTTGTGTATGACATAAGTGTCCAATTTCATTCTTTGGCATGTGATTGTCCATAATCTGTTTCATTCTTTTGTGTGTGTGTGTGTGTGTGTGTGTGTGTCTGTCTGGATAGTCCTTTTGTTGAAATTCTCATTTTGTTCATGTATCATTTTTCTTAGCTTGTTGAGCATCTTTATGATGAGTAATTCAAATTTTTTATTGGATAATTCATATACCTCTATCTTTAGTGTCAGTTTCTTCAGACTTATTTCGTTATTTTTATTGGACTGTTTCCCCTGTTTCTATTATGTTCCTTGTAATTTTTTGTTGGTATCATTGCATTTGAAAAAACACTCCTCTCTTCCAGTCTTTACGTTCTGGCTGAGTACAGAGAAAGGCCTTTACTAGTCAGCCTGGCTGTAGATTGTGGGGGCTTCGCCAGCCTTTTCTCTGGGTCTGTCTTCTCTGTACCTGTATATGTAGATTCCAAATCAGAGGGATTTTCCAGTTTTTTCTTCCTGCCCTGGAGGCTTGTTCTCTCTTGCATCTTCTGTACCATGGGTCCTGTGAAGGAGCACACTACCCAGCTCTTTTTGTTCCTAGTGGCCCCCAGATAGCTAGAGTATGCCAGGTACTGTTAGCGCCCTAAGTCAGGCTAGATAAGAGACCAGCCCCACAGGCAGTCCCACAGAAAACTGAAATGTTGGACACAGCCACCAGTCTTCCCTTTCTCCCATGAGGGAGAAGTTGCTGAGCTGTATTGGTCTGTTTGTTGTCCCGTGGGTTCTCTGGATCTGTAGTTAACCACCCAACTCCTTTTTTAGTTCTCAGTAGGCCCCAGGCACCTAGGGTGTGCCAGTTCTTGTCTGTGCTCCAAGAAGTGGAGAAAGAAGCTAGTCCCTCAAGCAGGCCCCGCACTCCCCTCCCCTCCCTGCCAAGTTAGGATGTTAGATGTAAAGTCCAGTCTTCTTTCCCTCCCCAGGAGAAATTTGGAGGCCAGTTTACTTCCAGTTGTGTGGTGCTGTGCTGGGAGGAGGGACTATGGTGAAAGGGTGTCATGAATTTTCCTACCATCTTTGATGCAGCTGGTTTAGTAGCACCTGGGGTGCAGGAGCCTCTTTAACTGATTTCTGAGTTCTCATAAAGGGAATTGGTATGGGTATTGTTGAACAGGTGTTTCTGAGGGAGGAAGGAAGACCTGGGGCTTCCTGTTCTGCCGTCTTGCTGATGTCACTTCCATCAAGGACATTCTTAAGTGAAGTTGGCTTTTTTTGTGAATGGTCATGAAAAATAAAATGAAACAGTTTGCATCGTACCTGAGACTGGCTTTATTCTCTGATTTCTTTATCACAATGAATCAATGAAACAGTTTGGTGCTACTGCCCTGATACATTTTAAGGTGCCTGGAGTCCTGCCTTCCTTTGTTTTTGAACAATTAGTGTAAATGTAAACAGCAAAAAAGGAAAATGAAGTCTTGGTATTATGGATATAGTTTTGACCTCACAGAACTCCGGGAACTGTCTCTGGATCAGGAAGTTTGTGAAGCACACTGAACTACCGGTTTTCTAAGTGTCTTAAAAATAATAGTGAATGGATATTGAATTTTATCAAGTGTTTTTATGCATCTATGAAACTATCATGTAATTTTAAAAACTCTGTTTAATGTGATGAATTAATTAGAACAAATATTTGGGATAAACCTGCATTAGTCTTGATGTATTTCAATATTATTTTTCCATTTATATATTCTCTTTATATACTTAATACTACATGTTTAAATACCACAAAACACTATTATTATTATTGAAGTTAATATTCACTTAGAATTATCCATGTACTTGCCAGTTTTTTCCTCATCATCATCTTGCTGCAACTGTAAGGTTCTATCTGGGATCATTTTTATACTGTCTAAAGAATCTCCTTAAGCATTTCTTCTAGTGTGAAGTTCAGTCTTTACCTTCCCTTAGAATTGTGTTTTTTGGGTACAGAATTTTAGGTTGGCAGATACTTCATTTTAGCACCTTGAATGCATCTTTAATAATCTCTGGCATTGTGTTCTTTTTGAGAAGTCATGTTGATAATATTGTCTTTTTTTTCCTTAGGTGCTTAAATGATTTTGTCTTTTTCTTACCTTACATAAAACAAGTTTTACAATGTCATGTCCAGATGTGGATTTCACTTCAGTTCTGGAAAACTGAATTCTAATTACTGGCTTTTAATTCCTTCAAATATTATTTTTGCCCTGTTTTCTCTCTTCTTTCTAGGATTCCATTTAAGTATACCTCTTCACTGTATCCTGTATATCTTTCTTTACTTTACTTACTCTAATGAGGAAGTATTAAAAATACAAGTATTTTTTTTTCAGATTTTCAGTTTTTGTTTTTAAACTTTATTATTGAAAAAAATTTCTAAACATATGAGGAAGTAGGATGGTATATCCCCCGTGAAATCATCAACCAGCTTTAATAGTTATCAACTGCTTGTTTCATCTGTAACCCCATCACCCATTTTCCCATTCTACTGAGGTAAATATTTCATCTGTAAGTATTTCAGCGTCTGTCTTTTAAAGATAAAGAGTCTATAAAATATTCTAATTGACTCATAAATGTAAATTTTAAAAATACTTGCTTGAAACAGGATCCAAGTAAGGATCCATACATTGTGATTGATACATCCCTTAAGCCTTTTTTACCCTAAAGATTCCCCACTATCTTCTATTTTTCCTTGCAATGTATTTGTTGAAGAGATTGGGTTATTGTACCATAGAGTTTCCCATAGTCTGAATTTAGGTTCATGCCTTTTTTAAAAAAAGACAACTTCACAGGTGGGTGGTGTGTTAATTCATTAGGATCAGGAGGCACTAATGTCAGATTGTCTCTTATGATGTGAATAGCCATTGCTAGATGCCTGTGTATATTCTTCAATTTTTAGGGATTTAAAATGATGATGTTCTAGTTCTAGCATTTTTTTATTAGCTGAAATACTTCAATACAGAGACATTTCTTATCAACTGTTGGTTCATATATGAAAGGCAGAGTAAGTACTTGGTTTTTATTTACCAGTTTTCAAAATAATCAATTGATTCACTAGTGTCCGTCAGTTCTGACCAGTTAGGGTTTTTAGATTTGTTTTATTATGGATTTAACATATATATTTCCAGATATTTTTAGTTGAAATGACTTGCTCTTTAAAGACATCTGTGGTAGTATTGAAATTAATAAATATTATTTCTGGTTTATTCTAGTTTGCATTTATGCCGTGTCCTGAGTGAAAATAAAAGCCATGATTGTTCATCTTATAGAGGTAAGACTTTCAAGAGTATCAAAGCTGTTATGTTTGGCTTGGCCAAAATTAATAAATATTGTTTTCCATTAAATTGTTGCAAACAAAAACAAAGCTATAAGATAGTTCACACTATATAAAGCTTTTATATGAATATATTACAGTTAGGATTAAAACCGTAAGACTAGAAATCTCTATATGGATGTCATTAACCTGTATAATAGTCATAATGATATTGCTTGACTTTATAATTATGACATGGAATATTTAGCTACATTTCAACAGTTGCTAGCTGTATTAAAAATTATATAAACTAGCTATCAGTCATAAACAGAAGAGAAAAGCTAGCATGGAAAGGAAAACTGTTTTGATATTGTTTGCACAAGGAAATTTCTAGAAACTGAGGTTCAGTGTTTCTACTAAAGCTGGTTATGTTTAGGTGGTATCTGGGGATCTTGTTAAAGGCAGTTGTCATGGAAAACGTTAAAAGCAAAGGAATTGTTTACGCACATCACAAATACTGTTTATTAGTAAAATGTTATGTAATTAACTAGGATGTGAACTTTAATTTTAAAGGACTTTACTATTTAACACTCATTAATTTAAAATTAGGCCTTTAAGATTTAGATTTAGAAAAGGTGGGGCAAAAACAAAACAATTATGTCCATTATGTTTAAAGAATTTTCCTGTGTAGCTTTCATTGTGGGTGGGAACCATGACATTTTTTCAATCTGGAAAAAATGATTTATAACAAGTATTCTATTTTAGAGAAAAATTATTGGATAAAATTAATTTTATTTAAATTATGCTTTTGTGAATAGATGATTAAGAATAGAAAATACTTCTATAGAAATGTTTACTTTAATCAAAATATTACCTTGATGAAATGTATGAAAGTATATACTTTTTAAAGAATATTTGAATTTTTTAATGGAAAGCATTCAAATGGGAAGACTTGAAACAAATGAATGAGCCATTTTCCCCCTGTCATTTGAGTTAGATCTGTTGTAAGATTTAACATTTGTAAGCTCACATTCCCAAAGTTATTTTCCAGTTCCTCCTGCTTATAAAATTGTAAGATCGTTCATAAGGTTTCTGAGGTTGATAAAATGCCTTCTTTTTTGAATAAATCAGTTCACTGAAAAAGTATAAGAACGTAAAAAAAGACTCTTTCCTAAAAGCACTAGGATACTTAATTTTTTTCGTTCCTGTGTTTGATACAAGTGTGTGACTTCTTGGTTAACTTTGATCTTGTTTACAATTGAAATCTTAAGTGGGTTAAATAAGAACTCTCAGAAGAACTATGCATAATATAACCTAGGGGATTACTCTTTTAGTTTTAAATGGAACTGGGTGGATCTTCTATCAGATCTAACTATCATATTATTGTTACTTTTTGAATGTTTGTTCTGATTCACATATGAAACGAAAAGTATTTGAGTGTGGCCTCATTGGCTGGATTGCCAGTGCTCTCTTGCTTGCCCTTGTCGTTCTTCAACACGTTACAGCTCTGGCTGATAGCTGCCACCAATCAAGCTTTGGTCTGAGGGCCCCAGTTTGTAGTCCATGCTGGAAATTGCATGTCATTTCTTCAGAATTTCTTTTGTTCTATCTCGGGGATTGAGTTTGGATAGGGTTCTCTCTACCCTTTCCCTTTCTGCTCCTCTCAATTGATTTCATTTCATTTCAGGCAGGCAGTTTACCTTGCACACACTACTTCCCTTGTTCTTTTATACATCCCTCTTCCCCAGTAAAATAACATTGTAATGATGGCTGATAAACCAGGGTAATCCTAGTGACATTCAACATAACAAAGAACTGTTATCTTCAATATTCAAATCCCACAAAGCACTTGTAAGAATGTCTAGAAGTTTTTTTTACTTGTGGCTATTCTTAAAACTGCTTTTTCTGAAATGTAAGCATTAAGATAAAATCCTTTGTTCATTTTTTTATGTATAAGGGCTTTAAACTTTCCACTCCATTGTAAATGCAAAGTTTTTGAACTTTAGTGTAGATTTTTTTATGATTTTGTGGAGCTAGCCATGGTAGTCTCCAGGTACCATTTACTATTTCTATGGACAAAATACAGTAGAAGAGGGAGAGGATTAAAGATGGCTGCATGAGAGGAGAGACAGAGGCTTCCTCCTAAAACTGGATATAACAAGAAAATATAGTTGGCGCAACTAATCCTGAGACAGCAACAAGAAAGAGGCCGGCGCCAGACTGCATACACCTGGAGAAAAGAGCAGATCTCGCTGAACAGGGAAATGTACTAGAGTTGTGGCTTGGCAGGACCCGAGCCCTTCCCTCACCCCAGCTCACCGGCAGGAGGAAGAGAAATGGAGCAGGGAGGGAGTGGAAGGCTTGTGACTGCTGAATACCTAGCTCCAGAGATCTGCTCTGGGAGCACAAACCTACATTTCATGGTGTTTTCATCATACTCTTCTAATTACGGGATTGGAAAGCTCGGACCGGTGGAGTTCCTGGGGAGACAGGGATTCCGGCCGCCTGTGGAAAGCAGGGATCCATATTCGGCTGCTCTGGCACAAAAGCATATCTCTGTGCTTGGCCCACTGGTTCAGGCAGCGGAGACAGGCACAGCAGCTGGGAAGCCGGGAACAGTTCTTTCCTCCACCCAGGCAGCAATAGCACTCCTCTGCGACGCCTGACATTCCTTCAGTGCTGAGCAGCTCCAGAATAGAGCTTCTGAATACTAGAGGGTGCCATGTACAAATATGCAATGCCAAAGAAACCTCATCCAGAGTAAAATGACTAATACAACTCCAGAGAAAGATTTAAATGATATGGACCTCGTGACTCTTCCTGAAAGGGAGTTCAAAATAAAAATCATCAACATTCTAATGGAGGTACGGAAAGATATCCAAGAACTCAGAAATGAATTCAGGTCAGAGATCCAAGCGTTGAAGACTATGATGGAGGGTATTAAAAGCAGGTTGGATATGGTGGCAGAGACGATAAATGAAATAGAAACTAGACAAGAGGAATACAAAGAAGCTGAGGCACAGAAAGGAGAAAGGATCTCGAGAAATGAAAGAATATTGCGAGAAATATCTGACCAAACTAAACGGAACAATATTCGCATTATAGTGATACCAGAAGAAGAAGAGAGGGAGAAAGGGATAAAACGTGTCTTTGAGGAGGTAGTTGCTGAAAACTTCCCCAATCTGGGGAAGGAGATAGTCTCTCAGGCCATGGAGATCCACAGATCTCCCAACACAAGGGGCCCAAGGAAGACAACACGAAGACACATAGTAATTAAAATGGGAAAGGTCAAGGATAAGGACAGACTGTTAAAAGCAGCCAGAGACAGAAATAAGATCCACATACAAAGGAAGCCCATCAGGCTAACATCAGACTTCTCAGCAGAAACCTTACAGGCCAGAAGGGAGTGGCATGATGTATTTAAAGGCATGAAGCAGAAGGGCCTGGAACCAAAATTATTTTTTCCAGCAAGAATATCATTTAACTTTGAAGGAGGGATTAAACAATTTCAAGATAAGCAAAAGCTTAGAGAATTTACCTCCCACAATCCATCTCTATAGTCTATTTTGGAGGGACTGCTATAGATAGAAGTGTTCGTAAGGTTGAACAGCTGTCACCAGAGGTAATAAAACCACAGTAAAGAAAGTTGAACAGCTAATTACAAAGCAAATGCACAATTAAATTAACTATCCCCAAAGTCAATCAAGGGATAGACAAAGAATACAGAATATGATACCTAATATAGAAAGAATGGAGGAGGAAGAAAAAGGGGGAGAAATAGCAAAGAACCTTTAGATTGTGTTTGTAACATCATACTAAGTGAATTAAGTTAGACTCTTAGATAGTAAGGAAATTAAGATTGAACTTTGGTAACCACAAATCCAAAGCCTGCAATGGCATTAAGTACATACCTATCGATAATCACCCTAAATGTAAATGGACTGAATGGACCAATCAAAAGACATACAGTCACTGAATGGATAAAAAAAACAAGACCCATCTACATGCTGCTTACAAGAGACTCACCTCAAACCCAAAGACATGAACAGACTAAAAGTAAAGGGATGGAAAAAGATATTTCATGCAAACAACAGAGAGAAAAAAGCAGGTGTTGCAGTACTAGTATCAGATAAAATAGATTTAAAAACAAAGAAAGTAACGAGATAAAGAAGGACATTACATAATGATAAAGGGGTCAGTCCTACAGGAGGATATATAACCATTATAAATATATATGCACCAAATACGGAGGAGCACCAGCATATGTGAAACAAATACTAACAGAACTACAGGAGGAAATAGAATGCATTCGTTTTAAGAGACTTCAACACACCATTCACTCCAAAGGACACATCCACCAGACAGAAAATAAGTAAGGACACAGAGGCACTGAACAACACACTAGAACAGATGGACCTAATAGACATTTATAGAACTCTACATCCAAAAGCAACAGGATGCACATTCTTCTGAAGTGCACATGGAACATTCTCCAGAATAGACCACATACTAGGCCACAAAAAGAGCCTCAGTAAATTAAAAAAGATTGAAATTCTACCAAGCAACATTTCATACCACAAAAGAATAAAACTAGAACTAAATTGCACAAAGAAAATAAAAAGGCCCACAAACACATGGAGGCTTAACAACATGCTCCTAAATAATCAATGGATCAACGACCAAATTAAAATAGAGATCAAGCAATATATGGAAACAAATGACAACAACAACACAAAGCCCCAACATGTGTGGGACGCAGTGAAAGCAGTCTTAAGAGGAAAGTATATAGCACTCCAGGCATATTTAAAGAAGGAAGAACAAACCCAAATGAATAGTCTAACGTCACAATTATAAAAATTGGAAAAAAAGAACAAATGAGGGCTAAAGTCAGCAGAAAGAGGGACATAATAAAAATCAGAGAAGAAATAAATAAAATTGAGAAGAATAAAACAATAGAAAAAATCAATGAAACCCACAGCTGGTTCCTTGAGAAAATAAACAAAACAGATAAGCCTTTAGCCATACCTATTAAGAGAAAAAGAGAATCAACACACATCAACAGAATCAGAAACGAGAAAGGAAACATCATGATGGACCTAACAGAAATACAAAGTATTATTAGAGACTACTATGAAAACCTATATGCTATGAAGCTGGAAAACCTAGAAGAAATGGACAACTTCCTAGAAAAATACAACCTTCCAAGACTGACCAAGGAAGAAACACAAAGTCTAAACAAACCAATTACCAGCAAAGAAATTGAAGCGGTAATCAAAAAACTACCCAAGGAAAAAACCCCGGGCCGGATGGATTTACCTCGGAGTTTTATCAGACATACAGAGAAGATATGATACCCATTCTCCTTAAAGATTTCCAAAAAATAGAACAGGAGAAAATACTCCCAAACTCATTCTATGAAGCCAACATCACCCTAATACCAAAACCAGGCAAACAGCCCAACAAAAAAAGAAAATTACAGACCAATATCCCTGATGAACTTGCATGCAAAAATACTAAATATAAGCATACTGAATTAAAAAATACATCCAAAGTATCATACACCATGAAGAAGTGGGATTCATCCCAGGGATGCAAGGATGGTACAACATTTAAAAATCTATAAACATCATCCACCACATCAATAAAAAGAAGGACAAAAACCTTATGATCATCTCCATAGATACTGAGAAAGCATTTGAAAAAATTCAACATCCATTCATGATAAAAACTCTCAACAAAATGGGTATAGAGGGCAAGGACCTCAACATAATAAAGGCCGTAGATGATAAGCCGACTGCCAATATCATACTGAACAGTGAGAAGCTGAAAGCTTTTCCTCTGAGATCCAGAACAAGACAGGGATGCCCACTCTCCCCACTGTTATTCAACATAGTACTGGAGGTCCTAGCCACGGGAATTAGACAAAACAAAAGAAATACAAGGAATCCAGATTGGTAAAGAAGAAGCTAAACTGTCACTATTTGCAGACGCCATGATATTTTACATAAAAACCCTAAAGACTCCACTCCAAAACTACTAGAACAAATATCAGAATACAGCAAAGTTGAAGGATACAAAAGTAACACACAGAAATCTGTGGCTTTCCTATACACTAACAATGAACTAATAGAAAGAGTAATCAGGAAAACAATTCCATTCACAATTGCATCAAAAATAATAAAATACATAGGAATACACCTAACCAAGGAAGTGAAAGACCTATACCCTGAAAACTATAAGACACTCTTAAGAGAAATTAAAGAGGACACTAACAAATGGAAACTCATCCCATGCTCTTGGCTAGGAAGAATTAATATCGTCAAAATGGCCATCCTGCCCAAAGCAATATACAGATTCAATGCAATGCCTATCAAATTACCAACGGCATTCTTCAACAAACTGGAACAAATAGTTCAAAAATTCATATGGAAACACCAAAAACCCCGAATATCCAAAGCAATCCTGAGAGGGAAGAATAAAGTGGGGGGGGATGTCACTCCCCAACTTCAAACTCTACTGCAAAGCCACAGTAATCAAGACAATTTGGTACTGGCACAAGAACAGAGCCACAGACCAGTGGAACAGATTAGAGACTCCAGACATTAACCCAAACATATATGGTCAATAATTATAAGATAAATGAGCCATGCACATACAATGGGGAAATGACAGTCTCTTCAACAGATGGTGCTGGCAAAACTGTAGAGCTACATGTAAGAGAATGAAACTGAATCATTGTCTAACCCCATACACAAAAGTAAATTCAAAATGGATCAAAGACCTGAATGTAAATCATGAAACCATAAAACTCTTAGAAAAAAACATAGGCAAAAATCTCTGGGACATAAACATGAGACACTTCTTCATGAACACTTCTCCCTGGGCAAGGGAAGCGCAAGCAAAAATGAACAAGTGGGCCTGTATCAAGCTGAAAAGCTTCTGTCCAGCAAAGTTCACCATCAATAGAACAAAAAGGTACCCTACAGTATGGGAGAATATATTCATAAATGACAGATCCGATAAAGGGTTGACATCCAATATATATAAAGAGCTCACACACCTCAATAAACCAAAAGCAAATAATGCAGTTAAAAAATGGTCAGAGGAGCTGAACAGACATTTCTACAAACAATAAATTCAGATGGCCAACAGACACATGAAAAGATGCTCCACATCGCTAGTCATCAGAGAAATGCAAATTAAAACCACAATGAGATGTCACCTCACATCAGTAAGGATGGCCACCATCCAAAAGACAAACAACAACACATGTTGGCGAGGGTGTGGAGAAAGGGGACCCCTCCTACACTGTTGTGGGGAATGTAAATTAGTTCAACCATTGTGGAAAGGAGTACGGATGTTCCTCATAAAGCTCAAAATACACATACCATTTGACCCAGGAATTCCACTTCTTGGAATTTACCCTAAGAATACAGCAGCCCAGTTTGAAAAAGACAGATGCACCCCTATGTTTATCGCAGCACTATTTACAATGGCCAAGAAAAGGAAGCAACCTAAGTGTCCATCAGTAGAGGAATGGATGAAGAAGATGTGGTACATATACACAATGGAATATTATTCAGCCATAAGTATAAAACATATCCCACCATTGGCAACAACATGGATGGAGCTAGAGGGTGTTATGCTCAGTGAAATAAGCCAGGCGGAGAAAGACAAGTACCAAATTATTTCACTCATATGTGGAGTGTAAGATCAAAGAAAAGCTGAAGGAACAAAAGAGCAGCAGAGTCACAGAACCCAAGAATGGACTAACTGCTACCAAAGGGAAAGGGACTGTGGAGGATGGATGGGAAGGGAGGGATAAGCGCTGAGAAAAAGAAAGGGGGCCGTACAATTAGCACGTATAATGTGGGTGGGAGGTCATAGGGAGGGATGTACAACACAGAGAAGACTAGTAGTGATTCTACAGCATCTTACTACGCTGATGGACACTGACTGTAATGGGGTTTGTGGGGGGGACTACGTGAAGGGGGGAGTCTAGTAACCATAATGTTCTTCATGTAATTGTAGATTAATGATAACAAAATGAATAAGAAAAATTACTACTATAGTATATCCACTGAAAAAAAATACAGTAGGACTTCCTAACCAGTTAAATGGGCATTTAAAGAATATGTGAGTTGGGGACTGTTTTTGCATCTTTGTGGATTACGTTGTGATTGTTTTTATGTCCTTTACTGTCAGCAAAATGACCTGGGCTCTTTGTTCTCTGTTTTATAGTCTCCTGTGATTAAGATTAGAATTCCCTCAGCCTCTGTCAGCTTGTATTCTTATGGAAATTTAGTTTGATATTCAGCTGTTTTTTCCTAAGAGTGATTGCTTTTTTAAGAAATCTTAGTTATCTGGATAACTTTACATGAGTATTATTTGCTGTAAAAGCATTTTATTGATGGAAATTCAAAGCATTAAGTTAACTTCATATTCCTACCATGCTAACAAGTTAGTTTTTATATAGTTTATTTTAAGCATAATTAAGGCATATTTGTGAAAAAGGTGGGATTATTTAATAATGAATTCTTCATAAAGAATTGGGACAATTGGGCTATAGTACATTAACAAATAATTTGAGGACAAATTTATTTGATTGTAGAATACTATTTCCATTGTTTAAAGGGGGATTGATATGTCTTGATTTCTATTATATTCTCTTTTTGTGACCAGTAAAACCAAGAGAGAAGATTTTAAATATTTAGTTTTTTATTTGCTGTTTTGCCCTGAAAACTTTTTGATTCCTTTTAAAAGGGGATTATAAATTGACTTTATTTTGCATAAATGTTTTTAGGGCTGCCTGTTTTCCTTTTGATGAAAGGAAGCAAGTTTTTATTGTATGAAACTAAATAAAATGATAGCTGGAAGGAAGTGTTTACCTAACCAATAACAACCCGCCCCCCACCCACACACACACAAAAGAGATTCTTCCTCCTGGAAAGGGGACTACTTGCTAATTTTAATAGTGAATGATAGTACTTGTGGTTGACAGTTCTCATAGAGCTGCTGTTTTATGTATGTAATTATTTCAGTTTGAATTCTGATGGAAATAGAGGACAAAAAAGATTGATATTTGGGGAGAAGTTTCTCTGACCTTAGGATATGGGTAAAACTTGATTTTATATTTACTTCTATTCCTTACTTATTGTCAGTGTAGCCCTGAGATTGAATTGACTATAATCTGAATATATTTAGAAAAATCTGTGAAATGTGCTTATGAGAGGAATGGCTAATTTAGTTTATATTCACATGGTGGAGTTCTATTCAGTCTTCTTCTTATTCAGCCATAAGAAGAAAACAAATCCTACCATTTGCAACAACATCGATGGAGCTAAGAGGGTATTATGCTCAGTGAAATAAGCAAGGCGGAGAAAGACAAGTACCAAATGATTTCACTCATATGTGGAGTATAAGAACAAAGAAAAACTGAAGGAAAAAACAGCAGCAGAATCACAGAACCCAAGAATGGACTAACAGTTACCAAAGGGAAAAGGACTGGGGCGGATGGGTGGGAAGGGAGGGATAAGTGCAGGGAAAAAGAAAGGGGAGACTTTGGTAATTTTGGAGACTTCTGTAGCAAGAGAAAATGCTTTTAAAAGAGTTAGTGGGGTAATTAGAATACCAAATGATGTGCCTTGTGAATTCAAATATATAAAGTATGTTGACATAAAGGAAAAGATGGGGAGGGAATTCTCAAGCAGTAGTTATGTTATAGTAGTATAGTCAAGGTTCACTTTTTTTTACTCTTTTAGTATTTTGTTTTGTGAAAATAAAAGGAAAAAAATCTAGAGAAAAGTATTAGAAGTATATTTTTCATACCATTGTTGATGTTTATAATAATTCTTAGAAGTAGGAAATACATAGATCTAACCCTCGAGGGTCTACATTTCATGTTCCAGAGTCTGTGTTCTCACATTATTTCTATTATGTTCTACAGATTTCCAGCAAGCTCTTTATGAGTTATCATGCCATGTCGTTAATGGAAATCTCAAGCATGAACATGCATCTAATGTTCTTAAAGACATTAGTGTAAGTTGTGTGTGTGTGTTCTTTTTTGATACAAATATCCCTGAAGTGTATAAATTGGCATTTCATTTTATTCAGAATTATAGTGAGGTAGGGCAGGGACATGGGACAAGCATCATAACTTTTCCTACCTATGATGAAAAATTCTGAGATATAAACAGTATGGTAAGAACAGGAGGGACCCCATCTTAAAGCTAAGATTCCATTTTAAAAAGCAGAGAGTTGAAGAAGTAAGATTCCTAACATATTCTCTGGTAATGAGACAGTAGCCCAACAGCCTATCTTAAGGCAGGGCAGGCAGTCTTAACTGATATGTCCCCACTACTTGAGGGTAACCCTATCTTGGAGAAGAACTGGATAAATAAATTCCTTTTGTTGGGTTTATTTAGCAGAATTATCTGGAGGACTGATAAGAAAGGAAAGGAGACACGGTGTCTCTCACCAGAGATAAGCACCTTGAGACCACAAGTCAAGCCTATGCCCAACAATCCCCCTCTGCCGTTTTCCCCATTCTTGAAAGCCTTAAAAGGCAGAATCCCCAAACTTTCAGTGTGCCTTCTCTCTGAGGTCGTCCGCACTTTCTTTAAGTGTGTACTTTCAGATAAAGCTTTCTAACTGCTCAGATTATTGCGGTCTTCGCTACTCCTAATAAGTAGGAAGGGGCTGCTAAGAGATCAGATTTGGGCCTGCACGTTTCCAGCCCATTGCCTGGGTGGCATGGACGGAACTGCCGCTGTGTGATCTGTTCTTAGTAGCCTGCCAGAAAATCTCCTTTCTTTGGGAAGTTCTCAGAACATAATCTTACTCCATTCTGTGCTCCGTGGCTCCCCAAAATCCTGGAGTCGTAGGGGCTAGTCCCCATGCTGTGCAGATCCAGGTGGACGCAAGATGCCAGGTGACTCTGGCTTCAGGAGTTGGCAAGGGAATCTGTCCTAGGCCAAGAAATTTCCCTCTTTCCCTTGTACTTTCCTGTTCTCTGGTGCCTGCAAGGCAGCTGCCATTCCCTGCTGCTGTAGCTTTAATGAATTCCTTCCTTACCTACACTGGGCTGATCTGTTTGAGAATTCTCTCTCACCCAGAATTAAGTAGGCTTCCTCCATCCAGGTTGAGGTTTCTCCTAATTCTTCAACTAGCTGCTCAGCAACAACAGTAGTGAATGTTTTAAGGTAATAGTGATACGTCATTGTTGCTAGGCAGAAACACATTTTAATCTTTTGTCTGGTTGTGAGTAAAATGGAAAATGTTAGGTAAGCTGGGAGAGCAAGAAAAAAAAGCCTGCATTTTACTGAAGTCAAGGTATACTCAATTAAAAGTGCTAGTATAAAAAATAATTTGGCTAGAATATGTTTTTCTCCCAATATAGCATCTCTCAAGGTATTTTCTTTAGTTTGCCTTTATGTTTAGAAATTAAATGTAGTTTTTTAAATTGAGGATTCAGTGATACTGAATTGAGGTTGCATAGAGGACCTTCACTTGATACCAATTTTCATGTTTTTGCCATTTATTTTAGAAAATATTAACTAGATTTTCCCCCCAACATTTAAGTGGTTATTCTGTTTCACTCTTTTATTCTTTAGAGTATTTAAGTTAACTTCAGACCAGATACTGGTCATTGTGGTTTGATATTTAAATTGAAAGATGAATTGTCAAATTGTAGTCATGTTTATTGTAAACCAGTAGTTAAGTTTCAGTTTTTACAAGTGGTGTATTACTCTATTAGGCTGTATTTTAAACTGGCAGAAATAAAATTATCTGCCCAGTTGAGAACAACTTTCATAACTGTTACTGAGGTAGGACCTGGCACTTCTGGATATCAACATGCATTTTCCCCTGTGTTGCTTTAAGCTTCTGTGGCATTTTCATGCTAGCGTAGGTCATCTCCTTTATATTTTTGTGTTTTCCCGCGGATGGTTCTAAGGAACTTCTGTGTTTAGCTGTTGTGATTTTTTCCCCTCACATTGAGATGTATTTGAGCAGTAGAGGTTCAATATGCATTTCTCTTTTATCACTAAATTTTCTATATGGGAAAGCAACATTAGTTCATGTCTTTCAACAGTGAGTTTTCCATGTTTGAAAACTCTTGTCTTGCTCTATTATTTCTGGTCTTCAGGTATCCTGAGTATTTGCATTCAAGTAGACATAGCCAAAGTTCATAGCCATTTAAGAAATTTGAGGTTAAAATCTGGTTGACAGTTAAGGTTATTTCATTCCATTAATTGGGCATTGGTGTAGGGTTTAGTGTATTTATGGAATTTGATTATAATACTTTTCTCATTTATTGAAAATGAACAGTCTAAATGAACTTAATGTTTATTAAAGAAATTTTACTAAGTATAGTTGACATATTAGTTCTAGATGTATGACAGTGATTTCACATTTATGTACATTACGAAATGCTCACCATGACAAGTGCAGTTACCATCTGTCGCCATAAAATGTGTGTTTTGTTCTTCCTTAGCTCACCCTTCCTTTCAGTCCTTCGTGATACATATTCTTCTGCAGCTGGATTGTCTTTGTCATGACCTTCTCATAGTACTGAATCTCACGGTCCCACTTCTTAGCCACAGGAGCATATCCTGTGTGTCTCTTACAGCTGCCAGGTTTTGCTTTAGAATTACATTTCTTTCTTTTAGTCTCTGAAAATAGGCTAGTTTCAGGGTTACTACAGTGCCAGCAAACTAACTGCGACAATTGAATTATGTCCTTCCTAATGAAAAATTGCTCTAAAATGGGGCATGGGAGTGGGAAATTAGGAGACAGATCTGGTAAAAATGTTGAAGTTTTCATCCAGAAATGAGGGGACATTTTTGGGTCAGTTTCTCCAAAGGCTTACAACTGTTAGAGCATAAGGAAAATAAATATAGATTTTTGGTAATTATCTTCAGAGAATCTTGAATTAGGGAACACCAGCTTGTGATTGTTCTTATATTTTTTAGATTTCTGTTCTGATACTACTATGATTTTTGCATAGGTCAGTGATGGGCACAATATTTGAAATTTTGGATGAGAAATAAACCATTTTTAACAGTTTTGCTTTAGGTAGGTATGAGGTACTGCAAATTCCAGTGGTTTCTAACATGAAAATTCATTGGAAAAATTTCAATCAGTTGTGCTCTTTAATATTTCCTGGTGTTTATTTTATTTAGGTTTCTATTTTATCAAGTTATTTAATGATAGAAATTCAAACATTTTTTCCAACTGTTGTCTCTTTATTTTCTCTATATTATGAAACATGAAGAATTTCATTACATGTCAACACAGTGGTGTTGGGGTTTTCTTATTCTGAAACCATAATACTTGCTGGTGTGCTATTGTAGTGTTTTATTATGAATAATTATATTTTTAAAATTAGGAATTTCATGAGGATATGCCTTCCATTCTTGCTGATGTATTCTGCATATTAGGTAGGTATTAAACCTTTATTTCACCTGTAAAAAGTGCTGTTTATTAAATTAATGTACTATGTTAAAATGTTTTCTTCCAAAGTAAGGATTTTACAATGTAGAAATGTTTTTATAAATCTAGAATATATATCTTTTTACTCTATAGAGACTATAGTATTTTAAGTCAAATGTGAGTATAATCACTGTTTATAAACTAGTGCTAGTTTTAGTTTATAATTCAGTTTTCAGAATGTATCTTTATATAAAATGAAGCTAAATTAAGTCATTTCAAATAAAAAGGCTAAGTTTTCTGAAGTTAGCTACATTGGCCAGGATATTGGGAAATGGCACTGTCCAGGAAGGGTAAATGGAGAAGGGCAAAGAAAACATGGGTATATTTCATGATAAATCCCCTTCTCTCAATTCTCACGGATGGTGGTAGAAAGTAAACCGAAACAAAGCGGTGGTAGGATGTCTGGGGAGAGCCCTACAATACTTAGAGGACAACTTTTAATACATCCCTAAAATCAGTGCTGCTTTCTATAGCACATTCTAAAGTATGAGTTGACTTTAAAAGAATAGTATGTAATTAGTTAAAGTAATAATCCTAAAATCAGCTTTGTAATCTTGCTAATTCTAGTTGAAATTTTTGATGCTTGGCATTTGGAGCTAATTGTTTTATTTCTTTCATACTTCAGAAAATTATTCGACAAATAAGTCTTTTTTTTATTGAAGTATTGTTGATATGCAATCTTTATTGGTTTCAGATATACAACAAGGAGGTCTCAGCTTTTAAAAAAGATTTCAGTAGGAAGAAAATGATGAAAATCTTGAATACATTTTTGTTTGCTGACTAGAATTATAACTCAAAATAGGATATTAAAAATATCTTTTAATACTGTCTTTTCATAGAACTGATGGCCAGGTAGCTTGAATAGAACATGGTACATGGTAACAAGGTGGCCATGGTCAAGAGTTTTGAACTTCCTGAGTAATAGGATCTTTAATGTCAGAAGAGATCTTTGTTGTCACCCAGTTCCACTTAACACTCAAGAAAGGAATTTCTTCTTTAGCATCTGTGACATGTGGTCATTTAAATTTTGCTTTAGTATTTCCATTTTTTAAAACAGTGGGTTTTTTTTGAAGCTTTGTTGCTTTTCCAATGCCATAGCACGCAGCTTCTGTGTAATCTACTTACCATTTTATGGGTTTACCATTTTATGGGTATGCCCTTGGTCACAGGGTCAGTCTCCAGTATAAGGAGAAATTAATTCTAAGCATTCATAAGCATATGGAGGACAGCTCATGCTTACCATAGTTTCAGATATTTTTTCCAAATGAGCATTTCAAAATTAGCTAGTTTTAAAGAAAATTAAGTATCTTATTTTAGTGTTGGAGAGAGTCTAGGAAAATATGTCAGACTTTCATCTTTTTTTTCCTTCACTGTAGATACTGAGACAAATTGTTTAGAAGAAAAAAGCAAGAGAGACTATTTTACACAATTGGTATTAGCATGTTTGGTAAGTTTTAAAAAGCACTTTCTACATTTTCCATTGAACACTTGTAATTGCAGTAAACACGATAATGGAGGAGGATGTTGACATCTAGTTGACTATTCATTTTAAGGTGAGATTGGGGTTTTGAAATGGAATGATTTGTAAAATTGGACATACTAATTATTTCTATGAAGTAGACATGCTTGCATATCATTTATCTATACATATAAAACCTTAGGTGGTATTCCTGACCTAATAAATTCCTGAGAGAAAGGTAAACATCTATCAAGTGAGTAGAAATTATGTGGACAGCTTTTAAACTGAGCAATTTTTCCTAAATGATTAGGTATGGAGAAAAGAAATGAAGGTAGTTTGAAAATAATAAATTCTAGAACTTGTCATAATCATTGTCTAATAAACCATTTTATGTTTATACATTTAGAATCAAGGAGAAATGCCGTTACTCAGACCTGGAAGAATGTCCTTGTCTTTGCTGTGCTAGAATTTGACCGAAGTGCTGTATTATCTTAAAATACAGTTGACAGATTCAATTTTAATCAGAATTTCATCGGTTGTTCTTGTCATTTGTAGGCCGTGTACAGCATGCATTTAATTTTTTAGTGAGTGTTTTTTTAAAGAGCTATGTCATATTTTTCAATATTTGCAGTCTTCATTTTTTCAATTGAAGTTCTAAGCTTTTTTTATTGTTACAAATTGATACGTTTTTGTGTTATTTTAGTATTTGGGAAAAGCTGTTTTGAATATATTGAAATATACTCAATATAAATAAATATATAATATATTTTAAATATTGTGGTTGTGTAGTTGGAATGCTAAGGAATAAATGGCCTTTAATATTTTTTAATGCAGTATTTAGTTTCAGACACAGTTCTAAAGGAACGCCTGGATCCAGAAACATTGGAATCATTAGGGCTTATCAAACAATCACAGCAGTTCAATCAGAAGTCAGTTAAAATCAAGACAAAACTCTTGTAAGTACACGTACCTTTCTGTTGCAGATCAAGTTACCTGAGTGTGTTTTCTTAGCTCTCATTTTGAATACTAGAATTTCTAAAGGCAGTTGAAGGTTTTTTATGTTGCTCTTACCATGTGTCTCCTATTTTTTCCTTTTAAAAGTAGCCTGTAATTACTGAGTCAGCATTGAACGTGGCCTGTGTGAAACCAGTATAAATTTGTTCCCATATTAGAAGTTGAAATAGTGTTCAGTGCTTTAAAATAATTTACAACTGGCTATATTCTAGGGTATATCCTGAGTGATGGAAATAGTGGTATGTTGTTGCTCCTTGGGATTAGCAATATCTGTTCTTTGTGTTACTCATTTTCCCTGTGTAACTGTCTCTTTGAACTATTGTTATCATTCTATCCTAAAAGATAAACAAAGGTAAATTTTTCAACAACAATTCTTAGTATTGTTATCTGAGAGAGAGATATAAGAATATTCAATGAAAAGAACAAAATACTCTTAATTAAGCTTGCTAATTGAAATTAATTTTATCCCCTGTATGATGTTTATCTAATTTCAGTTCTAAGCAGCAAAAATTCAATTTGTTAAGAGAAGAGAATGAAGGTTATGCCAAGATGATTGCTGAATTGGGGCAAGATTTATCTGGAAATATTACTAGTGATTTAATCTTAGAAAATATCAAATCTTTAATAGGTAAGACATGCGTAGTATGTTAATAAGAAATGAGTTTTTTAGTTATTGCAAGATATCCATAAAGACAAAATGAGTGCATTCCCTACAATTTTTTTTAAATTAAGAAATGAGAGCATGTGTTTTTAAACTTGTTCTTTTAAGATTTTATCAGTAATAAAAAATTTAAGTTGATGATGACAAATCTTTTTGTCACTGTTACCTGTGTGTTTGTATTAGTTTCTGCTTTCTCTGGTATTTCTCTTCAACTTTTAAGTATTTCTCAGTAATTTTATAGAGAGCAGAAAATAAAGTAAGCAGCTGAAACATCAATAAAGTCTTTGCTGAACTCTTGAAATGCAGAGATGTTTAGTTTTTGTGAACTTGATTTACAAAGTATCTTTATCAGGGACATTGAACACAGCTTATTTTATCTTTACAGCAGCCTGTTAAAGTAAGTGCAGCAGGTGGTATAAAAGTGTAACAGGAAAGTTATTTTTATATGAGAATTTTTAAAAATAAATATTTCTTTAGCATTATTCTTTTTACTTGCATTGAGTATATAGAGGAAATAGTTGGCTTCTATAAAAAGGAGGAATGAATGGTAGAAAAATAGGTAGTCCTGATTTTTCAAGAAAGGAAAGAATTGTCGCTCTTAATGGTTAGGTATTGTGCTAACTTAGGGAAGATTATCTAACAGCTAGATGTCTTAGGTTTTGAGACCTTTTGGAGAAGTTGTATTTCCTGCTTGTCTAGTTATATATATATATTTTCTCTTTAGATATTTTTTATTCATTTAGTTATCATTATTATACAGTTACATGAAGAACATTATGTTTACTAGACTCCCCCCTTCACCTAGTCCCCCCCACAAACCCCATTACAGTCACTGTCCATCAGCGTAGTAAGATACTGTAGAATCATTACTTGTCTTCTCTGTGTTGCACATCCCTCCCCATGCCCCCCGGCATTATACATGCTAATCATAAGGCCCCCTTTCTTTTTCCCCGCCCTTATCCCTCCCTTCCCACCCATCCTCCCCAGTCCCTTTCCCTTTGGTAACTGTTAGTCCGTTCTTGGGTTCTATCATTCTGCTGCTCTTTTGTTCCTTCAGTTTCTCTTTGTACTTATACTCCACATATGAGTGAAATCATTTGATACTTGTCTTTCTCCACCTGGCTTATGTCAATGAGCATAATACCCTCTAGCTCCATCGATGTTGTTGCAAATGGTAGGATATGTTTTCTTCTTATGGCTGAATAATATTCCATTGTGTATATGTACCACATCTTCTTTATCCATTCATCTACTGATGGACACTTATGTTGCTTCCTTTTCTTGGCTATTGTAAATACTGCTGCGATAAACATAGGGGTGCATCTGTCTTTTTCAAAATGGAGTGCTGCATTCTTAGGGTAAATTCCTAGAAGGGCAATTCCTGGGTCAAATGGTATTTCTATTTTTAGCTTTTTGAGGAACCTCCATACTGCTTTCCACAATGGTTGAACTAATTTACATTCCTACCAACAGTGTAGGAGGGTTCCCCTTTTGCCACAACCTCGCCAACATGTGTTGTTGTTTGTCTTTTGGATGGTGGTGATCGTGAGGTGATATCTCATTGTGGTTTTAATTTGCATTTCTCTGATGACTAGTGATGTGGAGTATCTTTTCATGTGTCTCTTGGCTATCTGAATTTCTTGTTTAGAGAACTGTCTGTTCAGCTCCTCTGCCCATTTTTTAATTGGATTATTTGCTTTTTGTTTGTTGAGGTGTGTGAGCTCTTTATATATTTTGGATGTCAACCCTTTATCGGATCTGTCATTTATAAATATATTCTCCCATACTGTAGGGTGCCATTTTGTTCTATTGATGGTGTCCTTTGCTGTACAGAAGGTTTTCAGCTTGATACAGTCCCACTTGTTCAGTTTTGCTTTTGTTTCCCTTGCTCAGGGAGATATATTCATGAAGAAGCGCTCATGTTTATGTCCGAGAGATTTTTGTCTATTATTTTTTCTAAGAGTTTTATGGTTTCATGACTTACATTCAGGTCTTTGATGCATTTCGAATTTACTTTTGTGTATGGGGTTAGACAGTGATCCAGTTTCATTCTCTTACATGTAGCTGTCCAGTTTTGCCAGCACCACCTGTTGAAGAGACTGTCATTTCCCCATTGTATGTCCGTGGCTCCTTTATCTTATATTAATTGACCATATATGTTTGGGTTAATGTCTGGAGTCTCAATTCTGTTCCACAGGTCTGTGGCTCTGTTCTTGTGCCAGTACCAAACTGTCTTGATTACTGTGGCTTTGTAGTAGAGCTTGAAGTTGGGGAGCGTGATCCTCCCCACTTTATTCTTCCCTCTCAGGATTGCTTTGGATATTCAGGGTCTTTGGTGCTTCCATATGAATTTTTTTACTATTTGTTGCAGTTCATTGAAGAATGTCGTTAGTAATATGATAGGGATCGCATCAAATCTGTAGATTGCTTTGGGCAGGATGGCCATTTTGGTGATACTAATTCTTCCTAGCCAAGAGCATGGGATGCGTTTCCATTTGTTAGTGTCCTCTTTAATTTCTCTTAGAAGAGTGTCTTATAGTTTCCAGGGTATAGGTCTTTCACTTTCCTTGGTTAGGTTTATTCCTAAGTATTTTATTATTTTTGATGCAATTGTGAATGGAATTGTTCTCCTGATTTCTCTTTCTATTAGTTCATTTTTACTGTATAGGAAAGCCACAGATTTCAGTGTGTTAATTTTGTATCATTCTGTTTTGCTGTATTCCGATATCAGATCTAGTAGTTTTTGAGTGGGTTCCTTAGAGTTTTTTATGTACAATATCATGTCATCTGCAAATAGTGACCATTTGACTTATTCTTTACCAATTTGGATTCTTTATATTTCTTTTGTTTAGTCTAATTGCCGTGGCTAGGACCTCCAGTACTATGTTGAATAACAGTGGGGAGAGTGGGCATCCCTGTCTTGTTCCGGATCTCAGAGGAAAAGCTTTCAGCTTCTCACTGTTCAGTGTGATATTGGCTGTGGGTTTATCATCTATGGCCTTTATTATGTTGAGGTACTTGCCCTCTATGCCCATTTTGTTGAGAGTTCTTTTCATGAATGGATGTTGAATTTTGTCAAATGCTTTTTCAGCATGTATGGAGATCCTCATGTGGTTTTTGTCCTTGTTCTTGATGTGATTAATGATGTTGATGGATTTTCAGATGTTGTACCATCCATGCATCCCTGGGATGAATCCCACTTGGTCATCGTGTATGATCCTTTGGATGAATTTTTGAATTCGGTTTGCTAATATTTTATTGAGTATTTTTACATGTAAGTTCATCAGGGATATTTGTCTGTAATTTTCTTTTTTTGTTGGGGTCTTTGCCTGGTTTTGGTATTAGGGTAATGTTGGCTTCGTAGAATGAGTTTGGGAGTATTTTCTCCTGTTCTATTTTTTGGAAAACTTTAAGGAGAATGGGTATTATATCTTCTCTGTATGTCTGATAAAGTTCCTAGGTAAATCCATCTGACCTGGGGTTTTGTTCTTGGGTAGTTTTTTGATTACCGCTTCAATTACTTTGCTGATAATTGGTTTGTTTTGATTTTGTGTTTCTTTCTTGGTCAGTCTTGGAAGGTTGTATTTTTCTAGGAAGTTGTCCATTTCTTCTAGGTTTTCCAGCTTGTTAGCATATAGGTTTTCATAGTAGTCTCTAATAATACTTTGTATTTCTGTTAGGTCCGTTGTGATGTTTCCTTTCTCATTTCTGATTCTGTTGATGTGTGTTGATTCACTTTTTCTCTAAATAAGTATGGCTACAGGCTTATCTGTTTTGTTTATTTTCTCAAAGGATCAGCTCTTGGTTTCATTGATTTTCTCTATTGTTTTATTATTCTCAATTTTATTTATTTCTTCTTTGATTTTTATTAAGTCCCTCCTTCTGCTGACTTTAGGCCTCATTTGTTCTTTTTTTTCCAATTTTGACAATTGTGATGTTAGACTATTCATTTGGGTTTGTTCTTCCTTCTTTCAATATGCCTGGAGTGCTATATACTTTCCTCTTAAGACTGCTTTCACTGCGTCCCACAGGAGTTGGGGCTTTGTGTTGTTGTTGTCATTTGTTTCCATATATTGCTTGATCTCTATTTTAATTTGGTCATTGATCCATTGATTATTTAGGAGCATCTTGTTAAGCCTCCATGTGTTTGTGGGCCTTTTTGCTTTCTTTGTGCAATTTAGTTCTAGTTTTATACTTTTGTGGTCTGAAATGTTGCTTGGTATAATTTCAATCATTTGGAACTTACTGAGGTTCTTTTTGTGGCCTACTATGTGGTCTATTCTGGAGAACCATGTGCACTTGAGAAGAATGTGTATCCTGTTGACTTTGGGTGTAGAGTTCTATAGATGTCTATTAGGTCCATCTGTTCTAGTGTGTTGTTCAGTGCCTCTGTGTCCCTACTTATTTTCTGTCTGGTGGATCTGTTCTTTGGAGTGAATTGTATGTTGAAGTCTCCTAAAATGAGTGTATTGCATTGTATTTCCTCCTTTAGTTCTGTTAGTATTTGTTTCACATATGCTGGTGCTCTTGTGTTGGGAGCATATATATTTATAATGGTTATATCCTGTTGTTGGACTGACCCCTTTATCATTATGTTATGTCCTTCTTTATCTCTTGTTACTTTCAGTGGTTTGAAGTCTATTTTGTCTGTTACTTATACTGTAACACCTGCTTTTTTCTCCCTGTTGTTTGCATGAAATATCTTTTTCCATTCCTTGACTTTTAGTCTCTGCATGTCCTTGAGTTTGAGGTGAGTCTCTTGTAAGCAGCATATAGACGGGTCTTGTTTTTTTATCCATTCAGTGACTCTGTGTCTTTTGATTGGTGCATTCAGTCCAATTACATTTAGGGTGACTATCGATAGGCATGTGCTTATTGCCATTGCAGGCTTCAGATTCATGGTTACCACATGTTCCAGGTTAATTTCCTTATTATCTAAGAGTGCAAGTTATCTCACTTAGTATGGTTTTACGATCACAATCTAAATGTTCTTTTCTGTTTCTCCTCCTTTTTCTTCCTCCATTCTTTATATATTAGGTATCATATTCTGTACATTTTGTCAATCCCTTGATTGACTTTGGGGATAGTTAATTTAATTTTGCATTTGCATAGTAATTAGCTGTTCTAATTTCTTTACTGTGGTGTTTTTACCTCTGGTGACAGCTATTCAACCTTAGGAACACTTCCATCTATAGCAGTTCCTCCAAAATAGACTGCAGAGATGGTTTGGTTTGTGGGAGGTAAATTCTCTCAGCTTTTGCTTATCTTGAAATTGTTTAATCCCTCAAAATTTAAATGATAATCTTGCCAGATTAAGTAATCTTGGTTCCAGGCCCTTCTGCTTCATGGCATTAAATACATCATTCCACTTCCTTCTGGCCTGTAAGTTTTCTGCTGAGAAGTCTGATGTTAGCCTGGTGGGCTTTCCTTTGTCTATGATCTTATTTCTGTCTCTGGCTGCTTTTAACTATTTTTCCTTATCCTTGATCTTTTCCATTTTAATTACTATGTGTCCTGGTGTTGTCTTCCTTGGGTCCCTTGTGTTGGGAGATCTGTGGATCTCCATGGCCTGAGAGACTATCGCCTTCCCCCGACTGGGGAAGTTTTCAGCAACTACCTCCTCAAAGTCACTTTCTATCCCTTTCTGTCTCTCTTCTTCTTCTGGTATCCCTATAATGGGAATATTGTTCCGTTTGCATTAGTCACACAGTTCTCTCTATATTCTTTCATTCTAAGAGATCCTTTTTTTCTCTCTGTGCCTCAGCTTCTTTGTATTCCTCTTCCATAGTTTCTATTTCACTTAGTGTCTCCTATACCGTATCCAACCTGCTTTTGATACCCTCCATCGTGCTCTTCAACGATTGGATCTCCATCCTGAATTCATTCCCGAGTTCTTGAATATCTTTCTGTATCTCCATTAGCATGTTGATGATTTATATTTTGAACTCACCCTTCAGGAGGAGTCACGAGGTCCATATCATTGAAATCTTTCTCAGGAGTTGTATTAGTAATTTTACTCTGGACCTGGTTTCATTGGTGTTTCATATTTGTACATGGCGCCGTCTAGTGTCCAGACGCTCTATTCTGGAGCTGCTCATCCCCTGAAGCAATGTCGGTGGTCGCAGTGGAGTGGTATTGGTGCCTGGTGGTAGGGAAGAGCTGTACCCCACTTCCCAGCTGCTGTGCCTGTCTCCACTGCCTGAGCTAGTGGACCAAGCACACAGATACAAGCTTTTGTCACAGAGTAGCCGGATATGGATCCCTGCTTTCCACAAGCAGCCGGAAACCCAGTCTTCCGAGGAACTCCACCTGCCCCAGCTTTCCAACCCCTGTTCAGTGAGGTCTGCTCTTCCCTCCAGGTGTGTGCACTCTGGCGCCGTCCTCTTTCCTGTTGCTGTCTCAGGATTAGTTGCGCCAACTATATTTTCTTGTTGTATCCAGTTTTAGGAGGAAGCCTCTGTCTCTCCTCTCATGCCGCCATCTTTAATCCTCTCTGGTTATATTTTAAAAGATGTTTATGCCTAACTTCTTTCCCTGTTTTTTAAATTTATGTATGACTAAGAGTGGGGAGTATCCTGATCCTTACACAGTTTTTCCAATGTTATACTGAGTAGAAACTCAGATAAAACTAGGTTTAACTACAGTCATCTTTAGTAAAAATCATGTTTTTAGCTTATGCTTTTGGTATAGAAGGTAAGATGCTTTTAGTTTAAAATTTCTACTTTCCTTGAAGTAAGTTTAGTTTTTGCATCTGATTTACTCTCTCTGCTACTTCCTCCTGTTTTCACACCAAGACTTGTATTCCCCTAGGCCTGCAGGGCTCTTCCTTACCTGGGTGGCAGTGGCATGTGTAAAAAAATCCTCCTGTAGGGTTTCCTTTTCTCTTTCTAGGGTAGGCTGTACCTTTTTCCTGCAGCATTTTGTTCTAGCTTGAGATGCCTGTCAGTACTGCTTTCCTATAGGTTTGTCTTTCCTTATGGCCTGCTATGTACTTTCCTAAGATGGTGTTTCCCACGTAAGAATTTTGTGGTGTGTAAGTACCTGTTTTTTTTTTTTTTTTCACTTTGTTTGCCTATATCTTGTCATCTCATCTGGCCTTGTTTCTTCTAGTCTTTGTCCTTGTGAATTTATACCTTTTTATTTTGGTCCCTTGTTATTTTGGCAACATTTGAAAGTGGGTTTTTCCTGAAGGTGTGCTTTTATCTAACTGGGAAAATGGATGCTACTTACATTTTTTTGAACTTTGCCCTCAGAGAACTGATTGTGTTATTGTCTCTGAAGTACAGTCTGGGAATCATAACTGCAAGCTCATGACATAATGGATATTCCATGAGTATGAACAATTAGCTTTTATGGGCTAAACTTCTAGTTCATCAAGCATACTACGATGCACAGAAACGTCACCTCCTCGGTGTAGCCTTCCCTGCCATCTCACCCAGGCCTGCCTCGTGTTCACTGTTCTTCTGAGCACTTACCACCATATAACATGCAATGCATTTTATTCTCCAACCCCACTGGAATGTAGGCTCCATGAGGACATGGATTTTTGTTTGTTTGCTTTAGTAGCTCTAACCTCAGTGCCTGATATATAGGTGCTGGATAAATACTTGTTGAAAATTTACTGCATTTTCCCCCCTTTCTTGTACGGTTTGTAGTGATTCTTACCTTCCTTCCCCTGACATTGTGGTGGGGGAACAGGATGGTACTTAGTCTGATCAGGAGCATCCTTATTTATTACCCTGTAACTAAAGGGTAGTTACTTGTTCCCTACAAGATTCTCGTTTATCAAAATGTTTTTATCCTAAATATAGAAAAGTTTCTAGCCCGTCGATAGCCTGGGGTTGTTTACTGCATGAAAAAGCAAGGAAGCAGAACTTTTATGAGCCTGCATGTGGTTGTGTTTTCAAACCCGACACTAAATTTGAAAAACTTGTCAAATAGGAGTGGATAGGATAGTGATCAGTAAGTTCTTGGGCTGTCATGATAGATCCCACACAGACCATCCCTGCATCAAGATGGCAGAAAACATCTACAATAAATTAGAGACGAGGATATTAGAACTGAACTCCTTTGATTGCTGAACTAAACCATAAGCACTTTACTCTTCTGAATGCCCTTCAAAAGAAAGTAGTAGCTAGGTATTCTTCTAAATTAGTGGTCAGGAAACTTTTTTCTGTTAAGAGTGAGATAGTAATTTTTCTTTGTTTCGTCGGCCACGTGGTTTTTGTTGGAACTACTCAACATTGCCATTGTATTATGAAGGAAGCCACAGGCAGTATCTAAATAAATGATTGTTTCTGTGTTCCAGTACAACTTTATTTACAAAAACTGAATGGATTTGAGCCATAGCCTATAGTGTGCTAATCCCTGCTCTAAATCAAAAGTGCTGGCTAACATTATTTATTGACCTAGCTTACTTGAGTTTAGTTTTAAAGAATGAAAATGGTTCTTCCTGGTTTTGGGTTTAGTGGTTCAGGATCTCTTTGGCCTAGGCTCTAGACCTGTCCTACTCACCCTCAGTCAGAGACCTCTTCATCAAATTTCAGGACCTTCATTTGTTGCCTGGTGTCCAAGGTTGTAGCTTTGGCTGGGGGTAGGGTGAGAGTCTCTGCCTCTTGAGTCTCACAGGTTAAATGTGGTTGCTTGTCAAATGACCACAAAAACATTAAACACAAAATAAAAACCCAAGCCAAATTATTTTATTCTTGGACAGATTATGGGACATTTAACCCCCTTGACTATGTTATCTCAAGTATGCTTAATATTTTGTATTGGGTCCAGTCTGAATATAAGGGCCCTTCAGCCTAGAAACATCTTACTGTGTTAGCTGTCTGCTGTCCCTTTGAAAGGGAAGCCAGTTGACTGCCTCCTCTGCTTAATTTTTTGCTTTATTGAAGTTTCTTAACTGTATACTAGTTATGAAGAGGTTGTTTTTCTCTACTATGAAAAAGAAGATAGCAATTGGTGTTCTCATCGCTAGTTTTTTATAATTATACTTTCATTTTGTTTGTTTTTTTTGCAAGGTTCATTTTTCTGCATCTTGGTTCCTTGGTTCTTGCCTTGATCCTATGTGCAGTTTTTTGCAAATACTGTTTCTTAGCAATAGTCTAATACAGGTTTTTATTTGCCTGTTTTAGTCCGTTAGGGCTACTGTAACAAAGTACTACAGACTGGGTGGCTTTATAAACAACAGAAAGGTATGTTTCACAGTTCTTGAGGCAGGAAGCCCAAGATTCGTCAACGGCATCTTTGGTTCTTGCCTTGATCCTATGTGCAGGGTTTTGCAAATACTATTTCTTAGAAATAGTCTAACGTAGGCTTTTATTTGCCTGTTTTAGTCTATTAGGGCTACTGTAACAAAGTACCACAGACTGGGTGGCTTTATAAGCAACAAAAAGTTACGTTTAACAGTTCTTGAGGCAGGAAACCCAAGATTGGGCACCAGCATGTTTGGGTTCTGATGAAAGCCCTCTTTTGGGTTGCAGGCTGCTGACTTCTTGCTGTATCCTCATATGGTTGGAGGGGCAAGGGAGTTCTTTTTTTTAAAGGGCATTGCCCTCATTTATGAAGGCTCCATTCTCATGACCTAGTCATCCCCTCCACCCCACCCCATCCTCGCTATAGGTCCCACCTTCTGATACCATCATATTGGGCATTAGAAATTCTACACAGGAATTTTTTGGGGGAGAGGTGGAGAACAAACATTCAGACCATGATATAGCCTATTTCTAAAGTGAATTCTAGATGCCAGATCATGTTGTTTTATTCAAAATATGTTTTTTTTCTGTATTGGAAGGTCTGTTACATCAGAAACATGGTTACTGGAGCTATCATATTGTTTGACATTATGGGCTAGAAATCTCTCCCAATCATGTTTGCAGTATTACATTGATTTTTTTTTCCTATTAAGAATCTCAATTTGGCCTTTTCCTAAAACAACCATTGTCAGTTTAATTATATTTTTGCCTCTAGTTAAAATCACTTGGTCTAATACACTGGCTGTCTTGTCCATCTTTGAGGAAACTCCAGTTACTTTTCAGTGCATTTTTTCAAAGATGTATCACCCAAAAGTTGTGAAGTCCTCAGGATTTGAGAAGGCATTTTATTAATCTCTGTATCACAAGCATCTGGTATATAGTAGGTATTTATGTTTATTTAAATGAAGGAATTTCACCATTACAGATTCACCATTTCTGTATTTTTCCACTTGTTCCCTTCTGATATGGTTCCTTTGTTTGTTCCTCAAAAGTCATAAAGATATTATATGTGCTTATAAATATTCCTTAATGTAGCTGGTGAAAGAGGTAGGGAGCTAAGCTTATGTTCTCGTGTAAGGTCACATGACTACTGATGGTTAGGGTGGACAAGAGCCTTATAAGATGCTTGAGCACAAGAGTGCCAATGTTCTGCCACAGCTGCCATTAGAAAAAAATTACTTTGGACATTCAAGATTACTGATTGTTACTAGAGTCCCATTGTATATGAAATAGCTTAGCTGTTACTTAGCAAATCTGTAAGGTTTTAAAAAGCATTTTAAAAATCTTTGGTTTGGTTACATTTTCTGTCTTATGTAGCCAAGGTCACTCCAATTGATTGGTCTAACTGATGGCATTTGAGACATTTAGTAGTAAATTCATTAGCCAGTTCTTCTTTTTGAAAGATGCAAGGTTGATACCTGTTATAAATAGAAGTGCATATACTGCCTTTTCTAGATTACTGCCTTAAATTGCACCTAGAAAGAAGTTAGTAGATAGTTGACAGTGCAGGTCATTGATAGAAGTCTCAATAGAGTAATACTGCTTCATAAAACATGTCATTGGTTCATATTATAGGAAACTAAAAATGTGAACTTTAATGTGAGTGAAACAACATTTCCATGTAACATGTTGCTGTTCTAGTTCTTATATACACGTTTTGTATATGTAGCTTAATGGGTAATTAATTATAAGCCAGCCATTTTTTTCAAAATTATATTCAGTGTATCTTTTGTCCCTTCTGTTAGAGTATTATTCATTTTATATAATGATTGAATCTTTACATTTAGTAAATGTAGGAGTAGGTATAAGGTTGGAGAATTTGCTAGATTTTACTTTGATAATCTTTATTGTCAATGTTACTAGCAGTTTGGAGGCATTTTTCCCGACTTTATTGAGGCATAGTTGACATATAATAAACTGACCAAATTAAAGTGCATGTTGAGTTTTAACATATGTATACACCTGTGAAAACCTCACTGCAACTTAGATAATGCTTGTTTCTATTACCTCCTCCCCCACCCCCCAGTTTCCTCCTTTTTTATTTCATTCCCCTTCACTCCCTCACCAGGCAACCACTGACTTGTTTTCTGACTCTATAGACCAGGTTGCATTTTCTAGAATTCTTTTATAAATGGAATCATATAGAGAATATTCTATTTTGTCTTGCTTATTTCATTCAGCATCATTATTTGCGATTCATGCATGTTTATATTAATAGTTCTTTCCTTGTTATTCCTGAGTGGTAGTCCACTGTATATACTACAAATATACTGTACCACAATTTCTTTACCCATTCATATGTTGATGGACATTTGAGTGTGTCCTGTTGTATATAGAGCTTCTAGGAATATTTGTGTACAAGTCTTTGTGTGGACATAGATATTTACTTCCCTTGGGAAAATACCTTGGATTGAAATGGCTTGGTCATATAGTAGGTGTAAGTTTGACTTTTAAGAAAACTCCTAGTTTTACAAAGTAGTTGTACCATTTCATATTTTATATTTCTTCTAGTAGCATTTAAAAATTCTAATTGCTATTTTGGAGTCACTTTTACATTTATTTTACTTTTTCAGTTGTTATTTTAGAGCCATACTTTTTGGGGATACAGGGAAGGGCTAAAATATTTAGACATTTTCTTCCCAGAACTTTAAGTAAACATCGTTTTGGAAAATTTGTGAAAATTGGAACTCTTTTCAGTAAGCCATGATCAATGTGTTAGTCCATTTTTTCCTTAGTATGTGAAATGGAAAAAAAATGTGTTCTTAACTTCAGATTTCATAAAAAGTGGAAAGAAATACTTACAGTATTTGAAGAATTTGGTTTTCTAAGTAATTGCCAAGATAGTGTGAATCAGACATTTGTTTTATAGCGTTTAATATAGCTGCAGAGTTAATAGGAGTAACTCTGGAAATCTTATAAAATAGGTTATGTAAGAATTTTCTTTGAAAAATCCCCAAAGTCATCTGTTAGGTACAGTGTTTGACATAATGCCTCTCCCTAAGTTCAGCACAGTTCTATTTTCTGCTGCATTAGCCAGTGTTTATTTGCTTGCCACTGTGAAGTGGTTAGCTAGCATGTACGGGTTGTGTCTAATGAAAAAATATGTAATTTAAAACACTAGAATTCTATTTGGCTTAATGCATAAGACATGTGGGAACTGATATAAGCGGCATAGCAGATTAACATCTCATGCTGACTTTGGGTCATAAGTATACATTTTATTGAGAGGAATGGTGGGTAGAATTGCCTGTATCATTTAATTTAATTTTTATTTCTATCATTTTTTTTGCTGTGTGTAAATGTTTGTATTCTCATAAATTAAATGCATACGTGATGTCACTGCACTATAATATAATAAGGCAGCAGCTGAAGCTGAATGCAAATAGAGGTAATAATTTACTAAGAGTAGGGTGGCTGATAGGCAGGTTTATTAAATCTGTGTCCATTGGCCCTTTTGAGCTTACCTTAAGGGATTAGCAAGGATAAGTAGCCGTCTGCACTTACTCAGTGCTTCTTTCCCTTTTCCTGCTCTACCTTATTTTTTTCTTTCTCTCTTGCTTATCTTTATAAATGCTGCCCAAAACCATAAGTATAAATCAGTGGTACAATTATTTTCTGTAGCTTTGTTGTGTATGTAAAATAAACTAAAAAATGATTCTAACAATATGTTCTGCTTTCATGAATCTGAGCTTTTAACTGTTTGTAAGCTTTCAAAGTACTTCTGTATAAAACATTAAAAAATCTCCTTTAGTTGCTTAACTTGTAAAATGCATTGTTTGATTTTCATATTTTACTAAGAGTTAACAATGTTCATCTCTTTCACTAGTGAGAGTAATCAGTAACTGATGACACAGTGAGGCAAAGAGGAACGTTTGCTTGACTTAGTGTTGCAGATCCTGAGCTTCAGCTCTATCACTAACCCACTTTGTAATGCTGGGAAAGTCACATTTCTTATCTGTAAAATGTGGGGAATGGACTTGATGATCTTGAAAATTATGGAGATATTCTTCTGGGGAAGGGGAAGCAAATTGATAAAAGAAGTTGTTTTTAGAAACATTTTTATCTTGTTATGTAGGTTTTCCCTGGAAGTTAATGGCTTCAGTAGAAATGATGTATAATCACTTTTGAATTTGTGTGTATGTCATCTCTTGCAGGATGCTTTAATCTGGATCCCAATAGAGTTTTGGATGTCATTTTAGAAGTGTTTGAATGCAGGCCAGAACACGATGAATTCTTTATATCTTTATTAGAATCTTATATGAGTATGTGTGAACCGCAAACACTGTGTCATATTCTTATATCCAAGTTCAAGTTTTATCAGGTAATAAAAAAATGTGTATATGTGTATCCCTATATATCAATGGAGAAAGAGGGGGAGGTTAATTTCATCATTTTATATGTACGGTTTAATTTGATTTTGTTTGTAAATGATTGGCTCCAGCTCAGCCATTCAAGCAGAGGAGAGAAGATAAACGGATAGGTAACAAAGCAATATGATCAGTGCTATATTAGTAGGGTGAATGGTTTGATGTGAAAGCCTAGAGGAAAGCATAATAAATACTTGCCCTTCAAGAGAAGGAGTCAGGGAGGACCTTACAGATACAACCTTTTTTTCACCTGGTTCTTGGAGGATGAGTAGAAGTTTTTTGAGAGTTGTCCATGCAGGCGTAACAAGTACTGTGAGAGTGAGGACATGACAGTATGAATGTATGCAACAGATTGAAGAAATGGTACATAATCTGATGTGGCTGGAGTGTAAGATGGGAAAAGAAGGGACCAGAAGTGAAGTTGGAAAGTTAGGTGCACTTTAGATTGTCAAGGTCCCTTGATATCTGTGCTGATTTAGAATTTTACTGAATAGATAGTACCCATCGCAGTGACCTTTGGAATTTTTTATGGATGTGAATAAATTCTTACGGTATATCTTAACATAATTTTTCATTTAAAACACTATCATAATTATCTAACAAATCTATGCTTTAGATTATTTCTATTTCAATCCATTTTTCATATTATTACTATTACATTCTGAAATAGATGTAATTGACACACTGCACAAAAACCTTTGCCTGCAGACTGAAATTCAAACTTCCAAACATGGTAGAAAGGCTCCTCACAATCAATCTAGCCCCATTCTTTCCTTCCACCCTCATCTTTAGTGATTTTATTTTCTTAGACCTAATGTTCTCATCATAAGAAATTCCTAGCCATTTCCTGCATTTAGGTAAAGACAGTGCTATGTATAAACCTTTGTTTACATGCAGTTCTTTATAACTAGAAAAGTGTTCTTACCCAACCATCTCACCTGTCTTTTCATCTTGTGAACTCCTATTTATTCTTTAAAATCAAGTTCTACTTGTTCTGTAATTTCTTCACTGACACCTCACCCATGCAGAATTAGTCACTTTTTAATCTCTATTCTCATAAAACTTGGTACAGAATTCTAGTACTTATCAGGTTATATTAGAATAAAACATATCTACATCCTTTGCAAGATTGTAAGCCACGTAGGAGAAGGTCTGTGTTTTACTAATTTTTCTGAATTAATTTACTACTTAGCCTATAGTAAATGCTCACTAACTGTAAATGAGTGATCTATGTTTTAGGAAGATAACTTTGATTTGATAGCATGGAGGATTTTAACATAATAAGGCCTCCATTGTCCTGTTGGTATAGCTTTCCTAATTTGTTTTCCTGCCTGGGGTCCTTAGCTAGTCAAGAAATACTCATTTATTGAGTGTTTATGATAATGGTGTTGCTTTGCTAGGCACTGAGGATACCCCGGTGAAGAGTGTGTATTCCTGTTGTCTGAAGGTCAAGTTTAGGATAATAATACAGTTTTTTAAGGATTTTCAAATGATAATATCACCTACTGCCTTTGCTTATCTTTGATTTCCAATTTTTGGGGATGTTCCAGAAGAGAAGTCAGATGAGAACTTGAAAGCGTATACCATTTTGATACCAAACAAGACTCATGGCAGGGTTTTCAGGCAAGAGCACTTTATCTTTGTTCAAGAATTGATGATAGCAGCTGTCCCCTGTTTCACCAGCAGCCAGGGAGGCCACTGTTAGTACAGGCAAAGAGAAGTTCCAAGTATTTAATCACATTTTAAGAGGCACTGTGATTGCTTTGGGTTTGAGAACATGAAGCCAACTGCTGACATGACAGGGTAGCTGAAATTTAACTTGAGCATGCATGACTAGAGTATAGGTTAGGGCTTTGGAAATTGTAGGTCTTGGACCATATTGCAGTGAATAATGAAAATCCACTGCATAACATTAAGTATTGTTAGTTGAATGCAAGTTTTAGAACTAAAATTTTTATATGAAAATATTCCTCATAATGGTAACCTAACACTTTTTGGGATGAATTAAAATATCCCTGGGGGTGTTGAAAATGTTGGAATAATCCTTTTTTTTCAAAAATAGAATGTCTTTTTCTTATATGAGAAATGCCCAACCAAAAAATACTTGATTTAGAAATAACCTATTATCAGAAAGAATAACCCTCAAATTATAACACCATTCCCTTGTTTCTATTGCCCAAGTTATCTTGTTGTGACAGTCTGCAGTCTTAAGGACCATTGAGGTTAAGGGAAGAAAAGTGTTAGTGTTAGAAGTTTTATAGCGTGGGAGGTAAAGGAAGGAAAGTCATAAAAATCAGGAACTGCTTAGGGGCTACACCCCTGGGAATTGGTTCCTGGACATGTATGGTCACCCTGTTTATTGGTCCCTTAATTTACTCCTCCCTCCCCTCTTCCTATCACTACCTGAAAATGTTCACTCCTCCTGTCTACAGCCCATATTTTCACCAGTTGGGAATTATTTGGATTGACAGGCTTCTTCCCACTCCCCCCATTGCTAAGACTTTTTGGCACAGCTCATTATTTCGCTGTGAAGTCAGTGAGAGTGATTTTATTCTGGATTCAACCTGCTCGTACTGGATGTTTTGACTTGGAATGATAGTAGGGGATATAGGCAGTTTTAGTGCACACGACCATTTTGGAAAATTGGGCAGGCACATTTGATTGATTTTCCTAACGGGGATTACTGTAATGGAGGGTTTAGGGACAACATGAGGGTCAGCACAAAGGACAGGAAGGAAGGAGTACTAGAAGGTGTGAGGGTACCCCAGGACTCTTGGGCTGGAGTTGTCTTGCCATCAGAAAGAGGAGCAAGATGATCACTCTCACCCATATCACAGCCCCTTCATTCATGGATTCAAGACAAAATAATAATAGTAATAGTGGTGCCATGGTTAGGCACTATTATAACTGAAATTCATTCATTTAAGAAATAATGATTGAGCACCTCTTGTGTGCTAGGCAATGTTTCAGGTGCTGGGGTGAACAAATAGAAATCCTTGCCTTCATGATCCTCACATTCAAAGTAAGTTACATTGTATGTCAGAAGATGATCATTGTGATGGGGCAAACATAGAGTAGGACAAGGAAGACTGGGAGTGTTGGGAGTGGTAGGCTGCAATTTTGAGTAGAATGGAGAGAGTGTAGCTTGTTAAAAAGGTAAGATTTAAGCAAAGATACAAAAGACGTGAGGGTGTAAATGTGCACAAAATCTGGGGAAGAACCTTCAGGTTAAGAGAACTGCCGGTGCAAAGGCCTTAAGGTGTGAGCATGCCTGATGTGTTGAAGAATAGCAAGAAGACCAGTGTGGGTGGGGCAGGGTGATTGAACTGGCAGAGCGGTGGGGATGAGGTCTAATACGAGGGGCCACGTTACACAGAGCCTAGTGCAAGGTTTTTAACTTTGATGCTGGATGAAGCCAGTGGAGGATTTTGAGTAGGAGAGTGATATGCTCTGACTTTGTGTTTTCATTTTATTTCTCTTTTACTTTTTCACTTTATTATGAACATTTTCAAACACATAAGGAAGAGTGAATAGTGAAATAAATACCCATAGGCCATCACTTAGAAGCAAGTTTATTAACATGTTGGTACACTTTTTTGGAAATAATTATTTGTATTGCTGATATCATGAACATTTACTCCTACATACGTTAGTGTGTGCTTTTTAAAAGGTCATTTTTCTGTGTACCATAATACCAATTTCATATCTAACTAGATTGCCATTGTTATAGTGAACTCAGACCACATTCATATTTCCCAAATTATCCCTGAAATTTTATAGCTGGTTCATTCAAGTGATAATCCAAAGACCAAACATTACATTTGATTGTTAGGATTCATT